>NC_067398.1:700443311-700510811 GCF_016432865.1 Antechinus flavipes
GTGTCGAGGAGCTAGCCCTCACTCTGGAGTTAGAAGTTGGATTCCAATCCTGGATCTGTTCCTTATTATTAGAATCCCTTCCCTTCCCTCGATCCCTTTTAAAATGAATGGGTCAGTCCCTAAGGTCCCTCTCAGCTTTTGGCTCTTATTCCTAAACCCCTAACTCCTCATCCCATCTTTCCCCCCAGTACAATGCCATCTTTGGTATTCTCCTGACCATCCTGGGATTTATCCCAGAACAGGTTAATGCTCAGCCTCCTCTACTCGACCTGGCTATAGAGAGAACTCACATCCTCTGATTTTCATTTACAAAACAAACAAGCACAGAGTTCTCTAATAACTCCCAGGCCTCCTTCTTTGTAGCCTAGATCTGGAATTTGCAAGCTGGGTGTTTCCCCCCATCCCACAAACACTCCTTCTCCAGCCTGCCGGATGGAGGTTTTGTCAGGGGCTCTGGAGGCCCCTCCAATCCACTTCATGAGTGACTCTCTGCAGCTGGCCCCAGAACAAAGCTGAGTTAGCACAGTCAGTCGGGCCCATCTTTGCTAAGAAAGGAGAAAATCAAGCTCCCCTCAAGGATTCCCTACCAATCTCAGAGATACCCAGAAGTCCCTGGTGTGGTAGATACTGTTTTTCCCCAGGCCTCAATTTTTACCCTATTTTTCTTTGCTTCTGGTCACATAGCAAGACTCACTGCTGCTATCATTGATGTTCTGCGGATTCTTTTTTTCCAGTTTTTCACGGGTCAGTTATGTAGCCTCTGGAACCACAAAGGGGAATCATTCCTCCTCCTACCCTCTCTTCCCTACATTCCCTTCTGAGCTCAGGTTGCAGCAGGAAAAGAGAGTTGGGAAGTCTGAGTTTAAATCCAGATTTCGTCATTGACCAGCCACGTGATCTTAGCTAAGTCACTTAAACTCCAGAAAACTTTGGACTAAATGATCTCTAAAATCTCTTCCGATTCTGAATCCTGGCTGCTAGAATCAAGCCTTCTCTCAGCTCTGGGGAAACAGAATGGCTTATTTAAGAGCAGATAAAAGTTTCAGAAGTTCTCACATCTCTAAGGGCTGAGAAAAAACGATGATATTATGGAGGGTCAGTAAGCTGATGCTGAGTCCTTGCAAGAAGGGCCCCAATCTCTTGGCTGGGATCAATATCTATGATCCCTAAACTACCCAATCTAGTCACCAGCATGAAACCCAGCATAGAAGAAGAGAAGGCAGTTAGGGAAGGTCCCCAGTCCAGGAAGTCAGCCAGGGACATGGAAGATTTTTCTGACTAATTTTATTCTGTCTTCTGGGCCTTAGTCAGGGCTCAGCCATTAGAGGCTTAGAGGTGACTCATTCCCAAAGTAAAGAAAAAGCATCATGTAGTAAATGAATGAATGAAATAACATTTATTAAGTATTTACTAAGAACCAGGCATTGTGCTAAGTGTTAGAGATTCAAATGCAAGGAAGTCCCTGTCTTCAAAGGGCTTACTTTATGAGGAAAGAGTTGGATATGGCATATCCTCTCCATGGATCATAATATTGCTTTTAATTTTATACCTAGATAGAATTGGAGAAAGGGAAAGCCACAAGTGCCCTAGTTTTCCCCTAAGATTGATGGAAAAGAGCAAATCAGAATGTAGGGCTGAGTTAAACATTAAAAAAAATGTACACCAGTCAGGATCATGAAGCCCCTAAGTGAAAGCTGAGGCTGGCTGGGGTCAACCAGAGAAAAAACCTTCAAAATGATCCCTGCCTCTAAAGCTAGGAGGCAGATCTAGGGGACTCAGTGGATGGAGCACTGGACTTGGAATCAGGAATAGGTGAATTAAAATCTATCCCTCAGATACCTATCAATCCCTAGAAAGTCAATCTACCCTTTTTATCCTCAGTTTCCCCCACTGTAAAATGAGAATAACCCTATTAGCTTACTACAGCATAAGGTAGTTGTGAGTCTCAAATTAGATAATGTATTTTCCAAATGTAGTACTGGCTGGTAATTTTTATATGTGATATTATGAATAAATTCTGTTTGAATAGGATTGGTTCTTATAAGCATCAAATGACCTCGGCCATACAAAAGCCTTTGTAATCCGAGTTGATATAACTCCTTTTTGCTTTTCCTCTCCAAGTATTCCCCATCTTTTCCTAGTCCCTAACAATCACATGACTCTAGCTCCTTATTAACAAGGATGTGTGTTTAAGCTGAGTTGGATTTCAACTGGGTTTAAGGAACCACCCAAACACCCAAGGGACAATCATGACATTTGGTGGATAACCTGGAGGAGGAATGAACCTCTAAGAGAATAATTTTTTTCTCAGGAAGATCTATCACTTGTTTCCCCCAAAGCCATAGCTAGATCAAAAAATCATAATAGACAATAACAGCCTTATACTCTTACCATTGCTCTTTTAATCTAGCTGTCTACTTTTTCACAGTGAAAAATGTCATCATAATTGGAGCATGGCATTCAGACTAGGTGTTTATAGCTGTCATTTGAAGTCATCAAAAGACTTTGTCAAGCCAGCAAAGGATGAAATCTGTAAAAAGAGAAGGAAAGAAAGACAGAAAAAAGGAAAGAGAGAGAGAGAAAGAAAGGAGAAAAGAAAGAAGGAAAGGAAGGAAGGAAGGAAGAGAGAAAGAGAGAAAAAGGAAGAAAGAAGGGAAAGAGGAAGGTGGGAAGGAGGGAGAGAAGGAAAGAAGGGAAGGAAAACATGGAAGGAAGGGAAGAAGGGAAGGAAGGAGAGAAGAAAGGAAGGAAGAAACAAAAGAATGAAAAGAAGGAAGGAAAGGAGGTACAGAGGAAGGGACGATAGAAAGGAGAAAAGAAAAAGAAATGAAAGAAAGAGAATAAGGGAGGAAAGGAGGAAAGGAAGGAAGAAAGAAAGAGAAATGAAAGTTAGGAAGAAAGCAAGAAAGAGCAGAAGGAAGGATGGAAGAAAGAAGAAAAGGAAGAAACAAAAAAGAAGGAAGAAAAGGAGATAGAGAGGAAGGAAGGATAGAAAGGAGAAAAGAAAGAAATGAAAGAAAGAAAGAGAATAAAGAAGGGAAGGAAGAAAGAAGAACTAAAGAAAAAAAGAAATGATAATAAGAAAAAAAAAGAAAGAAGGAAGGAAAGGAGACAGAAAGAAAGAAAAACAGAAAAAAAATAAGAAAGTACAGGAAAAAGAAAAGCCCACCCTAAGCGTATAAACAGCTGTGGCCACATCTCTAAGCCTGACATCTCAAGGTTGCGGCTGGGAGCCGGGAAAATAGAATAAGCAAGAGAGCCCTTGGGCCTCCAGAGAAAATGGGGAAAGTATTTCCTTGTGAAGCAAACTGTGAATGTTGGGCCCCAGAGGGTTTTGGGCTGGTGAAGTTGGTTTTGGGGGACAGGCTGAAGTTGGTAGGCCCCTCCCCATCCCAGTTTGTCTCCTCTCCCTCTCTTCTTCCCTCTTCCCCACCCCCCAGCCCTGGGTGTGCGATTTTCCAGATGATTCTCAGAACCCGCTTTGGCTGCTGGGACCTGAATTCTTGAGCTCCAGACTGTATTTCAGGTTGGCTGTGACAAGCATGGCATCCCATTGTCTTCCAAGTCTCTGTGGGATCCCAATTCTCTTTTCTGAGGTTCAAGGTAAAACATAGCATTGGAATATAGAAAAGCCTGGAGACAAAAGTGTTTCATTATCCAATCCTTCTTCTTTGGGCAGTTTGGAGTTTGAACATATTTAAATGAATATCAGAAGGGAAGTTCCATGGGAAAAATTCAAAAGAACTTATAAACTCAATCTAGCGATTAACATCTATTTATATGTGAGTCTCGCTTCTGCCTGGACTGATACACTGATTGTGTGATCCTGATCACTTCTCTAAGAGAAAAGCTGACCTGTTTTGGTAGAGAAAAGTTCACCAGCGGCAATACAGCCTTCTCTCTTCTTCCTATGGGTTAGACACCTGTCCTAGGCACCTTGTGCTAGGTACTAGGAACACCTAGACAAAAACAAAGCAATCTTTGCCCTTGGGGAGCCTATATTTTCTCAGGAAAGACAATGTGTGCAAGTCTCAGTGTAGGCCAAATAAATACCAAATTGATTCAAGTCCTTAAGAGCTTTGAAGAATCACAATTGAAAGTGGACTTTGAGATCAGCTGTCTAGTGCAGAGAAGGGAACTGAGAGGATCCGAGATAAACACTGACACCCAAGGTTGTGCAGAATCTCACAATCACTGAGATGGAGGTGAGAGGGGAGCAGAAAGGGACAAACATCCGTTTACTCATCCGTTCATTTATACACTATACACTGGAAATTGCAGCTCATCTTTTTTATTTATTCTGTACTAGATATCAATCACATCCTTTGATTATTGTCAGATGGACGGTGTTTTCCATGACAATATGTGGTCATCTTAGCCCCATACTAAGCATCTTACAGGCTCTAGTGTGATAATTTCCCTGGAATCCATCCATTAGTAGGGAAGAAAGGACCAGACTCTCCCGAAGCAAAGCAAACCTCTCACTGTGCCCTATTTACTCCCTGTCTCCCATCCTTATTTTCTCTAGAGAAAGACTCCGTTTACTCCCAATCTTAAGTCCAAGTTGGTCTCAGTCTTTGGCACTCAGTTCAAAAGTTTGCTAGGAAAGAGAAACATTTGAGTCCATTATTTTAAAAGCACCAGAAAATAAACTCTGGGAAAAAAATGGTACCTCACCCACAGCAACCTAATGAGGCCTTTTTCTTTTTGCCTTCTGACTGGGCGATCAGGCTTCAGGCTATGCTCTTAGTCTCTGCACAAATACCGTAATGAAGTGTTCTTATAATGGAGGTTTAATGGAACTGGGAGACTGAGTTATAACAGAAGAGCCTTAAAACAGGGGTGGAATATAATTTATTAACAGCCATCTCTGGAGCGGCGAGCCTGCAACATTTATGAAGAAGGAAATGTGGCCTTTTACAGGATCCAAGGTTTCTCCCAGCTGGATCGAGAGACACTCTTGCTCCAGCCGCCTTCCTCTCCTCCCTTAATGCCCCTCTGCCTCTTCATTAGGTAAGTGTGTGATTTTTATTTGATTCAAGACCCACTAAATGCTGTAGGTGAAAGCAGAGTGCCCCAAAATGGTTCTGTTTGTGGTAAAGAACCTGGGGTCAGGGCCAGTGGCCAGAGAATAGGTTGCGATGGGGGTAGATAAAGTGTTTAGATCATTATGTTCTGATCTAGAGTGAGTTTCCTTCTCTGGCGAAGAGAAGGCTGGATTGAGACAGTGCACAGAGTGGAGGGGAGAGAACATTAATGCTGGAGTCAGAGAGACTGGGTTCTATTCCTGCTTCTGAAGCTATTATGTCATTAGCCAGGGCATTCAACCTTTTTACGCCTCAGTTTCCACAGTTATAAGATGATAGAGTTGGATTAGATATCAACTCTGAAATTATGATCTTTTCAGCGACAACATTTTGTATTTTAAGATTCTCCCTAGCTCTGAAATTTGATGTTCTAATGTCCCTTAAAGTTCTGTCATTCCATGTTCTAAGGCCCCTTCCAGCTCTGACATTCCCTGTTCTAAGGTTTCTCCCATCTCTGACATTCCCTTTTCCAAGGTCTCCCAGCTGTGATATTCCTTTCCCAAGGTTTCCTAGCTCTGACATTTCCTGCTCTAAGGCCCTTCCCAGCTGTGATATTTATTCCCTATTCTAAGATCCTTCTCAACATATGCATTTATATACATAGGTATCCATATGCATTATCCATACATGTATATGATTTTACGATGGCAGCTTCACATATTAGCAAGTATAGAAGGTGTTGATTTCTGAATTACTTTGTAAACTGTGCCATACACATTTCTCATCCAACCCCCCTCACTTAATAAATGAGAAAACAGAGGCCTAAATGAGGAAACTTAAGGTACTCAGGAAGACATCAAAAATGAATGTTTGAAGCTTTCTAAGCCACTAGAGAGCTATCTAGAATTTTGAATTATGGACTTTTCCAAAGGTATTCCACTTGATTTTTAAAAGAAAGTTAGCATTTAAATGGGAGGAAGAAGAAAGCAAATGTGGAATTCTTTCTTTCTGTCTCTGTCACACACATACTGTACTCCAATAAAGCAATTAATCAACAATGGCTTTGGTGAACTTTTAAATGTGTAAAGAATATAGTTTGTGCTCCATGACTTCTCTCTGAGTATGCTGTTAAGAAAGGAAGCAGTATGATCAATCAAGTTGGAATCAATCAGATTTTCAGGCCTACGTATGTAACAGTCAGTTAATTGCTGAGCTCAGTTCAATGCCATTGGGGAAGATTTCAATTCCTGAGCTGAGGGATCCTTGTTCAAGCAAAAGCCCTGATCTACTTTTAAGGGGAAAGATAATTTTTTGCCTCTTTTCCTCCCACTCTTCCATTCCATTCACTAGGTCATCAGAGTCAAAAGACCAACAAGAGATAATGCAACCAGTCCATAGCAAAGGGAAGAACTGAAGGACAAGTACAGATGCAAATAGATATAGAAAGTTAGTCACTTAAGAGAGGAAACCAACTTTAAGACATAACTGTTTCAACCAAAAAAAAAAAAAAAAGAAAAAAAAAAGAAAGAAAGGTAACTATTACCTCAAAACAGAACTTCTAGGAAACTGGAGTTGTAAGTTTTGTTTTGTTTTATTTTGTTTATGCCTAACAACCGTCACACTTAAAGTCGACTCTTCTGCATTCTGTATAATATGCCTGTGGGAGGGAGTACTCTAGACTGCTGAAGAAAAATGTTTTATTCCAACTGTTCTTGCTACATCACTTGAGTGATATCTTTTTAACTGCTTAAAAGATACTTTTTAAAGTGCTAATAAACTCTGAATGATAATGGATGGGGAATATACTGGTGGGGGCTCATGAAACTTCAACTGCCTTAAAGCCCTGAAAGAGAAGTAGAGAGTGACCCTTTGAGAACCCATCCTATCCAATTGAGTGGGATTTGGGATTATGGCCTTGGAAAGAAACTACATTCAGATTGTGAGCCCCCAAGTTCATCATTATGATTTTCATAGAATTACTATGTATCTTGTTTATACTTTAGTATCCACTCACTTCAATGGATCTGTGATTTCAATGATTTCAGAGTTCCCTTCAATGATACATCACATAATCCACCCATGCATACCCATTCCTTATTAGAGATTGTTTCAGAGTCCAGTTTAGGGAAATGAATGGACAAAGAAAAAGATACAAAATGAACAAATAAGTGAATAAATATGTTTGTATAGACATTTATCTCTCTGGTTCTCTATCTATAATATCTGTATGTGTGTATATGGAGAGAGAAAAGGAGTAGAAGGAAGGAAGGGAGAGGAAAAAGGGAGAGAAAGAGAAAGAGAGATAGGAAGAAGGGAGGGAGAGAAAGAGAAGGAAGAGAGAAAGAAAAAGAAAAAGAAGGAAGAGAGAGAAAGAGAAAAAAGGAGAGGAAGAGAGACGAAGGAAAAAGGATCAGCCAGTCAGAGAGAGAGAGAGAGAGAGAGCGCAATGCTTTAGCCTCAGTATTCTCATCTGTATTATGGAGATAATGGTACTTGCAGGATCTGCTTCATGGGTTTTGCAAGTAAGCACAGGATGCTGGCCAAGCATCATTATTCCCATTTTACTGATGAGCAGAGAAGTCAAGAGGTTTGTCCAGTGCTCTGTAAAGAGTGACTGTCAGCTCAGAGCCTCGATTCTCTCTCCCTCCTCCCGACTCCCGCCTTGCTCCCATCTCTCTCCCAGGAGGCCTTCAGCAAAGTGCTGTCTAATCACCACCCTGAGTGTATGTTTTTCTTTTCATTGCTTGCTCAGCCAAAGGGCCAGTTTGTTTTCCTGTTGCTTATCAGTTGCTTTATTTGAAATTGCTGGAGAGAGAGAGGAGAAAAGCTCCGGGGGCCCCTGCTCAATCTTTGACTTTGGTTACCCCCTGCCTCAGGGAAGGTGATTGGCAGCTCTAACATGGCAGCCCTTGAGTGTAGAGTTGTGGGAGCAGAGGGTTGCCTGGCCATTGCAGTTCATGCCCAGCTGGACCAGATTTCACTGTGTCTTTGAGAGATCAACCAGAAGTTGTAAAATAATAATACTTGGCTTTTTCAAAGTTTTTTAAATGTTGTGATATACTTTACATGTATGAGAGTGGAGGCTGAATGGAGCAACATACTGGAGCATAATTTTAGAAACGAGGGGACCATAGAAGTCATCACATCTAACATCATCATTTTACAGATGAGGAAACTGAGTCACAGAGTGAGGAATGTCACAGAAAAATAAAAGTACCTTTTTATTATTTGAAAGCTTTTTATTTTCAAAACATGCATAGTTTTCAACATTCACCCTTGCAAAATCTTGTGTTCCAATTTTTTTTTCTTATTTCTTTCTTCCCACTCCCTCTCCTAGATGGCAAATCATCCAATCTATGTTAAACATGTGCAATTCTTCTATACATATTTCCACAATCATGCTGCACAAGAAAAATCAGATCAAAAAGGGAGAAAAAAAAGAGAAAGAAAACAAAACAAAAACAGATAACAACAAAAAAGTGAAAACATCATGTTTTGATCCACACTGAGTCTCCATAGTTCTCTCTCTGGATGCAGATGGCTCTCTCCATCACAAGTCTATTAGAACTGGCCTGAATCACCTTATTGTTGAAAAGAGCCACATCCTTCCCAGCTGATCATCTTGTAATCTTTTTGTCCCTGTGTATAACATTTTCTTGGTTCTACTCACTTTACTTAGCATCAGTTCATGTACATCTCTCTAGAATTTTCTGAAATCATCCTGCTGATCATTTCTTACCGAACAATAATATTCCATAACATTCATATATCACAATTTATTGAGCCATTCTCCAATGATGGGGATCCACTCAGTTTCCAATTCCTTGCCACTACAAAAAGGGCTGCCACAAACATTTTTGCATGTGTGTCCTTTTCTCTTTTTTATGATCTCTTTAGGATACAAGTCCAATAGAAACAAAGTATATTATCTTAACAAACATGGAGGAGAGAGAATACTGGACTTGGGATTGGGAAAACCTGATTTTTTGCTTTGTGACTATTAACAATCAGACATATTAGGATTGTGACTATTAGCTATCAGACACTTATTAACTTTGTGACTGTAGACATAGTTCTTTGACTTCTCTGTGACTTACTTTTCTCATCTGTATAAGGGGTATTATAGCATCTACCTTCCAGGGTTATTGTAAGGATCAAATGAGATCATATTTGTAAAGTGGTTTAAAGCTTTCTATAAAGGCTAACTGTCATGATCATCATCATTATTGATTTTGCAAATATTGCTATCTTACTTTACAAATGGGAAAAACCAAGGCTCAGAGAAACAAGTGAACTTGCTTAAAGTCACGCCAACTATGTAGTGTCAGCATTAGGATTTGAATCCGTGGTCTTATTAATTCCAAGATCAGAACTGCATATCAACATTTCCTGCCTTCAGAGCCCAGACAGAGGGAGATTATTGGGCCAAAAGCCAAGACTGAAAAGGGATTTCCAGATGGGAGGTTTTCTCTGCCGGGAAGGAAAAGGGACACAGAAAGAAATTCAGGATCTTAGAGCTTGGAAAGGTTAGGAAAGTTGTGGCCCAGTCAGTGTGCAGAGACTTCTGAGAGCTCCTTCCATGAGAACCGGGGCTTTGCTTTCATGTTGTGCCCAGTTCCTTATTGTTCTTATCATGTTTTCCCCCCACACGCAAATTAAAGGCTTAGGAATTCATTTGTTTGTTGTTGCATGATACCGAATAGCCATGAAATTCAAAATGGTACCGTGAACCAATTAGTCATTAACCCTGCCTTATGACTGCACATGGACCATGAAAACCAGCCATACTTGGCTGGCACTCTCTCAAGGCGATTTAGGAAATATTCAAGGCTCAGAGAGAAGAGATGGAAATCTTAGGGAAAACTTGGAAATGGATAGAGCTCCCTTGGGTCCATCTGCCTTCTCCTGTTGCTCAGTCATGGCTTGGTAGCTGCACCCTCCCCCTTTCTTGTTCCCATTCCATCTGTACTCCCCTCCCCAGAGCTGCAAGTCAAGTCAGGAAAGGAACAAGCAGCAATCGATAAATCTACTTTAAATACCTACTATGTGCCAGACATTGTGCTAAATGCAAGATTAGAAAACAGACTTCCAGATTCGGAAAACTTCATGGAAAGGAACATGGATTAGGTTGGCTTTTGATCTTGACCACATAGAATCACACAGATCTTGGGGTCATTTAACGAAATAATCTTATCTTCCCGTGAGGATGAAGAATTTGTCCAAGGTCCTTCTTGCTTGATGAGCTTCCTAAATCAAGGGGCTGGACTGCTATTGGATATGAGTCAAATCACTAAGTAAACTGCCCAGGACTTCTGTACTAAGTTATAGAAAAATATCTCCCTTCTTTGTAGGAAGATTCTGTGCTGAGAATCAATAAGCGTGTATTAAGTACCTACTATATGCCAGGCAGCCTGTACTAATCTCCGAAGGTACAAAAACAAAAGCATCTTTTTTGTCCTGAGAGATTAGCTCAGGCCGGGCCCATTTTTTTATTGTTCAGTCATTTCAGTCACATCTCACTCTTGTGATTCTATTTGTGGTTTTCTTGCCAGAGATGCCGGAGTGGTTTGACATTTCCTTCTCCCTCTCATTTTACAAACAGGATTAAGTGACTTGACCATGGTCACACAGCTAATAAGTGTCTGAGGCCAGAGTCTGTCGTAGTTCAGGCCTGATTTTTCTGTGCATTGTATCACTTAGCTGCCCTGTTTGGCTCATAGTAGTCACCTAATATATACTCAGTCATGCTAAGCACATCGCTAGCATTTGTAAAATCGTCTAATGATTAAACCACATATTACATATTTCATTCGTGCCTCTTACCAATCCTGGTGCAGAGGATAAAAGGCAGACCACAGAATTAAAAAGATTCAAATTCTAATTTTGTCGTGGCTTGACTGTGTGTCACTCAGCAAATCATTTAACAGTCTCAGTGGCCCCCTGGTAGTTCCATAAGACTCAAGGTCACACACTTAGTAAATGGCTAGTAAGTGACTCAAGCCAAATTCAACATTAGGCCATCTTGCCATATTGATGCCTGGAGGTTTATCAGTGGTGAAGGTAAATAATAATCCAGTCTGTCTCTCTCTCTATCTCTGTCTCTGTCTGTCTCCCTTTCTCATTAGAATAAAACATAAAATATGTACTATATATATATATATATATATATATATATATATATATATATATATATATGTAGATGTATACATTTACTCTACCTTTCTCCTCAACCCCTCTTTAAGAATGGGGGCTTCCTGAAAATTGTACTCTCCTCACATCCAGGCACACCAAGATGCTGATGGAGAAGGATCTGGGGTCCCAGGGCCCTCATCCTGAGGAGGGCTTGGGTTTCCTGTGTGGGCTTTCGGAGTCTGTGTCCGGAGTCTGTAACATGGTGAATAATACCTTCCAGTCTCTCAGGGGTTGAGGGACTGTGTGGGCTGATTGTAAAGCACTTTGATGATGTGTTAAGTGTCATAATTTAATGGACTGCTGGACCAAATGCCAGGAGTGAACCTGAGCAAGTCCCCTACCTCCCTTTCTGCCTCCTTGCTTCTCCAAACACTCTTCTGTCTCAGTAAATGTTATCCCTAAGAGAAGATCTTCATACTTCATTCTAGGTATGGAGGTTCTCACCCCTCCCACTAGTACTATTATATCCCTAATTCTAAAAACTCTCCCTAACTTCCTCATGTTCCCTCTCCCTCCCCCTCCTCCATCACCAGAGTTGCCTCAATGGGAGGTCTATTCGCACAACAGAGTACTGTAATTAAAACCAGACGTGTGGTGAATTAAACCAGAAAGAGCACTTCCTCCAGAAGGACCATGCTGGGGCAGTGCTTCTGAGGAGTGAGAAGGAGGTTCAGATGGACTCTTGACTCTGCCATCACCTCTTGTTGGAGAGGGAGACTGCTGTGGCCACTGAAGGCTCATCCTGGAAGGCCAAGCTTAGCCTCCTAAATGTATTAGCTGTGTCACTCCAAGGAAGTCACCCAGCCTATCAGAAATGGGATTTCTTTCTCTGAAAAATAAGGATGATCATTCTCACGGAGCTTTGGCAAGCGAAGTGTCTGCAAATCTTGATGTGCTACAGGAAAGTGAGTCATAATATGAGTGCTTACTGCTCCAAGTCAGAGGAGTTCCCATAATACCTAAATGATATTGGCTCTGGGGAAGAGGCTATTATAGAATTAGATCGGGAAAAGATCTTAAAAGCCATTGAATCCAGTCCCCTCCCCATCCCATTTTACAACAGAAAACTGAGATCCAGAGAGATTGTGACATAGGATGATAATTCTAGAACTGGAAGGAACTTTAGAAGTGATTGGACCCAGCCCTATGCTTTGACAGATGAGGGAACACAGAGGAAGAGACTTACTCAAGCTTGTAGAGGTAATTATGGCTGAGTTGGCATTTGAATCCAGTTCCCATATTTAATATTCCAAAGTTAATAATCCCTCCACTGCACCAGTCTTCCTTCTTTACTCAACCCCTTCATGCTACAGGTGAGGAGAGAGACCGAAGGTCTGATTCACCCAAGTTACAAAGCAGGTGACTGAGGAGAGATTTGAATTCAGGACTTCTGACTTCAAATGAAGGAAGAGTAGGAGGAGGAGAAGGAAGAGGAGAAGGAGGAAGAGATAGAGGAGGAGGATAGAGAGAGAGAGAAGAAGGAACAAAGGAAGAAGGGAAGGAAAAAAGAAGGGAAGAAAGAAAGGAGAGAAGGAAGAAAAGAAAAAAAGAAAGAAGGAGAAAGAAAGAAAGGAAGGAAGAAGGGGAGGAAGTAGGATGGAAAGGAAAAAAGAAGGAAGATAGGAAATGAAAAAGAAAGAAGGAAGGAAGAAAAGAAGGAAGGAAGGAAGAAAAGAAGGAAGGAAGAAAAGAAGGAAGGAAGAAAAGAAGGAAGGAAGAAAGAAGAAAAAAAAAAGGAAAAGTGGGAGGAAGGAAGGAAGAAAAGAAGAAAAGAAGGAAGGAAGAAAAGAAGGAAGGAAGGAAGGAAGAAGGAAAGAAAGAAAAAAGGAGGGAGGAAGAAGGAAAGAAAGAAGGAAGGAAGAAGGAAAACAGAAGGAAGCAAGAAGGAGAAAGAAAGAAAGGAAGAGTGGGAGGAAGGAAGAAAAGAAGGAAGGAAGGAAGAAGGGAAAGAAAGGAGGAAGGAAGAAGGAAAGAAAGAAGGAGAAAGGAAAATAAGGAAAAAAGAAGGGAAGAAAGAAGGAGAAAAAGGAAAGGAAGAAGAGAGGATAGAAGGAAGGAAGGAAACTGTTCATGTCCTAGCTCTGCCACTAATTATCTTTGTGACCTTGGAAATGTCTATCTCTGTTTCTTCACTTGCCAAATAATGGGCCTGGGCCTAATTACCTCTAAAGTCCTTTTAATTTAGAACGATGATCCTCTATTGCAACCTCTCGGGGTTCAGTTTTGTCATTTGTAAAATGGAATAGTGGACTTAAATGAATAAAGAAAATGAGTGAAAGAAAGACAAAAAAGAAAGAAGGGGAAAAGAAAGAAATAAAAAAAGAAGGAAGATAGGAAATGAAAAAGAAAGAAGGAGAAAGGAAAATAAGGAAAAAAGAAAGGAAAAATTAGGGAGGGAGGGAAGGAAAAAAGGGGAGGAAGTAGGATGGAAAGGAAAAAAGAGAGGGAGAGAGGGATCAAGGACAGAAGGAAGGGAAGATAAAAGACCTGTAGAACCACCCCAAAATTTAAGGAGCCTGAGGCTTTTTAACACCAGTCAGGCCACAGGGTTAGATGCAGGGCCATTGATTTCTGTTGGGGTCTGTCACAAATATCATAGAATTCAGAGATTCCTTTATTCTCCTCGCTGGGCCTCAGATGCTCATGGGTATAATGAGTAGCTGGACTGAATAGTTCCATTCAGCTCTAAATATATGGTGCCCTCATTTTCTAAAAAAATAAGAGAACTGAAGCCAAGGCCACAAATGTCATAAGCAGTAGAGACAGGATATAAAGCTAGGTCTTCTAGACTCCATACTCCACATACTATTCACTATATCAAACTGCTTTTTTAGGGAAAGAAGATCACTGCATTAGAAAGCAAGAGACCAAAGGTTTAGTCTCCACTCTTGTGCTTGCTGACTATGTCACAATCTCTCTGGATCTCAGTTTCCTGTTGTAAAATGGGATGGGGAGGGGACTGGATTTCAATCTGTAAAATGGAGGCATAATAATACTTCATAGAAAAGAAGAACAAAAAGGGACCTTCAATTTCATTTACTCTAAGCCTCACATTTTACAGGGTAAAGTAGGAAGATCTTCTAAGCAGTAGGTTTTATGACTTGCTTAGTGAGGTAGAATGAATCCATACATCCCTAATTTTATCTTTAGCAGTTTCCCTCTGAAACTCCTTAATATCCACCACCTCAACAATGCATACTGCACCCAACTTCCTATACCACTCTCTAGTGTTTTTTTCCTCTATAGTGTTTTTTTCAAATAATCAAAACAAAAAAAAAAAGAAAGAAAGAAAAGGAAAGGAGAAGGAAAAAAGGAGGGAAGGAAGGGAGAGAGAGGGGGAGGGAGCGAGAAAAGAAAGGAGGGAGGAAGGAAGAAAGGAAAGGAGGGGGGAAGGAAATGAAGGAGAGAGGGAGAGATAGGATGGAAGGAAGAAGGAAAAAAAAAGAAAGAGGGAGGGAGAGAGGAAAGAAGGAAGAAGGAAAAAGAAAGAAGAAAGGAAGAAGAGAAAAAGGAGGGAAGGAAGAAAAGAAATGAAAGGAAGGAAGAAAAAAAGGAGGGAGGAAGGAAAGAAGGGAAGAAAGAAAGAAGGAATGAAGGAAGAAAAGAAAGGGAGGGAAGAAAGGAGGAAGGAAGGAAGAAAAAGAGAAAGAAATGAAGGAAGGCAGGGAGGGAGGAAGAAGAGAAAAGAAAGGAAAGAAAGAAGAAAAGGGAAAAAAAAACTACCGTATCTGTAATTCTATTTCTTGCCTTCCTTTGCTGTCCCTCTCTTTGTCCCCAGGCTCTGCAGTTTACATGCCATCCAATTTGTTACTGCCTAGCGGAAGGTCAGGGCCCTGCTGTCTAGACTGTCTCCTAAGCTTGGGTCATTTGACCTAAGTTAGAGGTTGCTGTTGTTTTTGTAATCTCTTTTCCATAGGAAAGGAGGGAATGGAGAGAGGGGAGGAAGAGGAGACTGTCAGTCAATGAACTCAGAGGGTCAGGACTAGAATCGATCCATTCATTCATTCTCTCAACAAGAATTTCCTAAGTGCCTCCTAGGAGCTAGGCTCTGCGCAAGAATCTCTTTGGCCCCAAGGAATTGGCGTTCCCTTTGGGGAGAACCAACGTGCACATGGATAAGTCAATATTGAAATATAGGCAAAGTAAATACAAATCATGTTTGGGGAAGGGGAAAGGCATTAGTAATCAGGAGGGAGGATCAGAGAGGCTTCCTCTAGGAGAGAACACTTGAATTTCACCTGGAAGGAAGATGATAAGGATTCTAAGAGGCACAAGAGACATGGCAGCATATTCCATATGTAGGGGAGGGCCTGTGCAAACACTTGGAATCGCCATGGACAAAGTGATAGCAAGCTATCCAATGTGACTAAAATACAGAATGTGTGAAAAGCATTTATCCTGGAAGGCTTTAAATGGGAGGCTGGGGATATATATATATTTAACCTTAGAAAGAATCAGTAGAATTCCTTGAGCAGGGAGCAACATTGACTGGCCTGTGCTTTAGAGATATGAATTTGTTTCATGGAGGATGGACTGGTGACAATTTGGGGAATTTGATTGGCAGTTACTTCGATCAATCAAAGTTTATTAAACACCTACTATGTGCTAGGGATACATATAAAAAAGTGAAATAGTCTCTGACCTCAAGACACTTACATTCTAATAGTTATGGGTTGAGCTCAAAGTCACCAGCATGGGGAGTAGGAGGAAGAAAAACAGCTACAAATCATAGAAGGAAAGGCAAGATGAACGTTTCAATCCAAGGAGAAAATGGAAAGAAAAGGGCCTTGAGGAGTAAAAGGAAGTTTAAGGAAAGGTTAGAGACAGAAATAAATTGTTTTAGAGAAAACAATTCTTTTTTTTTTATTTTCAAAATATATACATGAATAATTTTCAACATTCACCCTTACAAAATCTTGTGCTCTATTTTTTTTCTCCCTCCCTTTCCCCATCCACTCCCCTAAATAGCAAGTAATCCAATATATATTAAACATGCAATTCTTCTATACATATTTCCACAATTATCATGCTGCATGAGAAAAATCAGATCAAAAATGAAAAAAAATGAGAAAGAAACAAAATGCAAGCAAACAACAACGGAAAGAATGAAAATGTTATGTTGTGATCCACCCTCGGTTCCCATAATCCTCTCCCTGGTGCAGATGGCTCTCTCCATCACAAGATCATTGGAATTGGTCTGAATCATCTCATTGTTGAGAAGAGCCATGTCCATCAGAATTGATCATCGTATAATCTTGCTATTGCCAGGTACAATGATCTCCTGGTTCTACTCACTTAAGAGCCAGCAATTCTCAAACTAATTTTGGTGATGGAATTCCTTTGCACTATTGTCCTTGAAATATAGAACTTATAAATGCTGGTTAGGGACAGGGATCTCCTGAGAAACATGGAAGACTGAAGAAATTTTGTAGGATTTTAGATTAAGATGGTACGGTGCTATCTAAAGTGAGAAGCTTAACTTCTCTGAGCCTCAGTGTCCTCAAATAGAAAGAAAATAAGGGTTTATATATTAATTGATCTATAATATCAACTCTAATCTAACTCTCATGTCCTCTTTTATTTACTTGCTATCATTGATTTCAAGCTGGAAGATTTAGCTGTGCTCCAATCCCCTCATTTTATTGATGAAGATATTGCAGCCCAGAGAGAGAAAATAACCTGAAGTTTACTAAACAGGTAGTGAGTGTAACAAATGGGCATCAAACATGGGCCTGCTTACTGAAGAGTCAGAGACCTCCCTGCCACAACATGCTGCCTCCCTTCTACAATGTACTCATCCCCCCCCCTTTTTTTTAAATTAAAGCTTTTTATTTAAAAAAAAAATGTACAGATAACTTTTCAACACTGATCCTTGCAAAACCTTGTGTTCTAAATTTCCCCCTTTCCCCCCACCCCCTCCCCTAGATGGCAGGTAGTCCAATATATGTTAAATATGTTAACATATATGTTAAATCCAGTATATGTATACATATTAATAGTTATCTTGCTGCACAAGAAAAATTGGATCAAGAAGAAAAACTGAGAAAGAAAACAAAATGAAAGCAAACAATATAAAGAGTAAAAATGCTATGTGTAACCTACTCATGATCAGTTCATGTGGAAGGGAAAAAAGGCTCCATCTGCTTTTAGAATTAGGAGTATAAACTAAGCTGCTACACTATTTGGACCTCCTTTCTAATCCCAGACTTGGCTGGTCTCTTACTCTAGTACCCACTTCCTCTGCTGCTTTGGCTCGGAGAGACCAAGACCGACAGCTGAGAAATTGGGGGCAGCTCTGCTCAGGTGTCCTTATGTCATTTTCTTCCATGCCTCCAAATGATTTGTGCTTTATCAATAAATCTTGTAGAGTTACATATCAGAAAAGCAGAACTAGGCTTCTGTTCCCTTGAGATCTAGAACTAGACTAATTTACCACTGATCACTTTGCTTGTCAAGAAATGCATTGCCTTTTTCCTGTGAAAATCTGATAGAAGCTAGGCAAATGTTGTCATTGTATTATAGTCCTACAAAACACCTTGACCTGCAGATCCACTAGCTGCTGGATTCTGAGCATACACAGGGTATTCCAAAAGAGAACTAATAGTTGAGAGACCCTTATACATGCATATATATGTAAATAAACATGTATATGTTGTATATGTATACATTTTTTGTATATATATTCTTGTGTGTGTGTGTGTGTGTGTGTGTGTGTGTGTACATCAAGACAAAAAAAGAGCAATCTCTGGAACTTTACTCATAGATAGATAGAGATAGAGATATCTAGATATATAATTTATATAGGGAGAGACAGACAGAAATAGAAACAGATATAATCACAAACATATAGAGACAGAGAGAAAACAGGAGAATATACATACATCCATCTCTCTGTGTATATATCAATATGTGTATGTATATATCAATGCCTATATATGTATATATGATATAAAATATATGTGTGCATATATTATCTAATACATATATTTTTGCATATATTTATTATATAGTAATATATAGTGTACATTTGTATATATTATATAATAAAATGTGTATGTTTGCATATATTTATTATATAAATATATGTGTGTGATTGTATACATGTGTATTTCTATGTGTATCTATAAGATATATATTATAAAATATGTGTATGTTTGTATATATATAATTATGTAATAAATATGTGTGTATATATTATATAATAAAATATGTATGTGCTCATATATATTATACAACAAAATATATATGTGTGCATTTGTATATATTATATAATAAATATATGTGTATTTCTGAGTGTGTAAAATATATGTGTATATGTGTATTTCTATGTGTATATATGTATATGTTATATGTGTATACACACATATACATATAATAAAATATATGTGTGCATGTGTGCAGTTATGTAGCACAGTGAATAGAATTCCAGGCCTGGAGTCCAGAGGACCTAAGTTCAAAACTAGCCTCAGATACTTACTAGTTGTGTGACTCTGGGCAAGTTACTTCACCTTGTTTGCCTCAGTTTGCTCAGAAGTAAAATGACCTGGAGAAGAAAATGACAAATCAGTGCAGTATCTTTGCCAAGAAAATCCTAAATGGGGTCACAAAGAATAAGACATGACTAAAAATCAGTAAGCAACCTATATGTGTGTATCTATACACACACACACACACACATACACACATGTGTGTGTGTGTGTGTGTATTCTTCCATTTTCTTTCTGTTCAATTCCAGACCCAACATGTTCATTTTTCATTGCTGAAAATGGAAAATGATTTGGTCCAAGAATCTAACAAAAAAAAAAAAAGCTCAGGATGGTTGCATTTGTGAAATTGCCGAGTTCTTTTAATGACTCCTAAGCTTCTCCCTGCAACAAAAGACCATCTTTTTAAAAATAGTTTTATTGGTATCTTTTCTTTTTATGTAACCTTTTTGCTAATGTATCCATCTTCTCTCTCCTTCTTGAAGAATTATGCTTCATAACAAAGAAAAAAGATAAGAGGGAAAAGACTTCGGCAAAACTAACATGTCATGAAGAAGTCTGCCATCACATTCAGTGTTTCCACTTGTATAGTTCTTTGTCTCTTTAAGGAAATGAAAGAATATAAAACCCACCTTTTTAATTCAAAATTTCCTTTATGTATATTTATATTCAAGAAAACATAAATAGTTAAAAATGTGACATAATACATCTCTAGTATGGAAAGATTTTGTATCTTATATGTATATCAGCTGGAGGAAAGGGCAATACTTGCTAAGTGCTATTAAAATTGAAGTTAAAAGAAGTAAAGAGTGAGGAGGAAGAGGATGAATTTAGCTAAGGTAGATTAAAAATAATTTCCCCATGAGTTTTTTTAGGTGATAATGGAGAAACCTGACTGATAGTTCACTTAGATCAAGTAATTTGGACAAGGGAATTCTCGATTCTGATTGACTTGAAGGCTAGGTGATCTATTTGTATTTCTTCCTGAAACTTTCACTGCTTATATCTGTTCTACTTATATCTGTTTTGAAGTACAAACTGGTATAGCAACAGATATCAAACCAAGTAGAAAACTGTGATAGTACCATCCCATGCAGCTCTAAATCTGAAAACCAGATGAGAGAATCACAATATCCCAAATCAACGAACCCATCTTGTTTCTTCATTAAAGGAATAAATATAGAATCAAAGCCCACTTTTAATACCAATGTTAAATTCTAAGATTTTGATAACAATGCTATAGCTCAGCAAAGGTTATGGAATACTATATTCCAACAAACCACAGTGTCCAGAGAATGAAAATGAAAGTATCACTCTTTGAAGGAATGGAGAAGTACACAATGGGCATGAGTAGGTATAAACTTTTAGAAATAGGGATTTCTGAAGGAATACTGAAGTAATTAACAAGAGCTGTCTGAATGACAAGGAAGACGGACTAGTCACATAGTAAGAGTCAGGGATAATTGATGGATGAAAGCCTATTTTCCATTGGCAGGAGAAATCCAAAATGGCTTCAAGCAAATTTCTGTGAAGACAGAGGTAACAATCACAAAGGATGGGTAGCAATTGGCATCATCACAGGGAACCATCCACATTGATGAGATTACCAATTCATTGGAATATTGAATATATATAAAATATACACACATATGCATATATACCATGACCATGATAATCATAATTGTGTGTGGCTAGAATTTAGAACATGTAAAGGAGAGGAATATATGATAAATATGGAAAGAGATGATAGACAGACTGAAGGTCTCTCAACGTTAAATAGAAGCAGTTGTACTTGTCCATAGAGGCAATAGTGAGTTATCAGAGCTTCTATACCAGGGGAGTGCTAGGATCTATAACTCTACTATATATATAATATATATAACACTATAACAGATCTATAACTAAGAATGTTTCCTATTGGACTTGGCAGCTATGTAGGGGATGAATTAGAAGTAGGAGAGACTCAAGGCAAAGACTCTTCCTATGCCTTTCAAGAGTTTCAATAATTCAGTTAAGAGGAGTTGGGAGATTTAAACAGGTGGGCAGATGTAAAACTTGTAGTCTACAAGCTTTGTTAAATGTCAGGAGCTGAACTAAATGCTGAGGATATAAAAAAGGCAAACATGGTCCTTGAAGTTGGAGGGAGAGCAAAACTCTGTTCCATTCCTCTCTCTTGACATTTAATAGCTGTAGAACCCTGAACAAATTTTATAATCTCTCCTGACCTTCAATCTCCATCTCTGTAAAATGGGTATACATACTATGTATGTATAATATAGGTACATTATAATAGTACAATATAATAGGTAAATACCTCACAGCATTGTCATGAAAAGCCAGTATGATGATGAATATAAAATACTTTATAAACTTTAAAAAGCTCTATAAAGGCCAGTTACTATTATTAGTCCCAGCTCTGCCATCCATTGACTGTGTGACCTTAAAAAAAAAAAAAAGGTATTTTCCCTTCTCTGGGTTAGTTCTGTGAAGTGCAGCATCAGGGTTTCCCAAGACAAAGGATATGACCATGCTCCCTGTGGATTGCTCTTCTCTTCACAATCTTAGCAGGATGATTTTCTGTGATGTGGGATTGGGTGGTTGCAGGAAGAGTGGTGGTATGTATCTAGCCCTCCTTGGAGGGGGGGAGAGGGGAATAGGAGGAATAGATTTCCCAGAAAAGGCTCAGTTTTAAAACTTAAAATATCTGATATTTGCAGAGAGCTTTGAAGTTTCTAGAGCACTCAACTATCAATTCTTTCATTTCATTTTCACAGCTACCTCATCAAGTAGGAATTGAAGGTATTATTATGCCTGTTTTATAGAAGAGGAAACTGAGTCACATGCTCAAAGTCACACATCTAGTAAGAATAGGAACAGGGATTTGAACCCAAATTTCACCTGGCTTCAGATCATTGGATGAAAAATTGAGAAAGATGGAAGAAACCTTTGAAATCATTCAATTCAACCCCTTCCCACTTTTTTTTTTCTTTTTACAAACGAGAAACCGAGACCAATTTAATCAGCATCACAGATAATAAATGATAGAGATGTTATTTGAACCTTTTTTTCTCCCTCCTCCCCTCTGTCTCGGTCTCTATCTGTCTCTGTTTCTGTCACTCTCTGCTCTCTGTCTTTATCTCTCTTTCTCTCTGTCTCTGTCTCTGTCACTCTTTCTCTTTATCTCTCTCTGGAAGTAAGAATTTCATGGGCATATACTGTTTGCTCAGGGATGGAGTTGTCTGGGAAACTGAGAAATTGTGGACTAGATACTCCCTAAAGTCCCTTCCTGCCCTGACATTCTATCATCCTGGAGAGCCTGTCTTGTGTCATTGTGCCCTTACCAAATCTGGGCCAAGGAGCCAGAGGGAAACCTGATCCCCTGTGAAAGCGCAGGAGGGTCCAGAGTTCACAGGCTAAGGGGAGGTTAGGATGCCTGTTTGTCAAATTTCACGAATTTCCGGGCCAGACTCTTGGGGTTGAGAGCTGCAGCTGTGACCACCATGGGGCTGGGGCTGAGGAAGCCCACTCTCCAAATTCCCAAAGCTCATCGGATGGTCAGGAAACAAGGCTTGTAAAGGCAGGAGATTCTGGAGAATCAAAGGCTCTCTAAAGAGTGAGGGGTGTTGGGAAAACCTTGGCCCTTCCAGGGCAGGTGCAAGCTCTCAAGGGTTTGACACACACCATGTGCTCCATGAAACATTCCTTTCTATCACCCAGACCAGTGATAGACCTGTAGGATCCAAGTGGCCAATCAGAGCCTAGAGAAAGTACGAGAAAGGGAGTCTCCACCCCCATGCCACAATGGTTGAGGTTGGATGATGGATTCCAATTGGCTGGCTGGTGGCCATTTGTAAAAGGTTTTTTTTTTTTTTTTTTTTTTTTTGGTCTACATTCATTTGTGGTTTTTTTAAAAGTACACCTGGCATCAAGACTCTTTCTACAACTCTTGGCCTAATTTTCAAAATTAAAAACTACGCTAGAGAACTCCTATTAAGAAATGTCTTGCTCTATCTAAAAAAGAGAAATCTTCAATCTAGTCAAATTAAATTATTCTGTGACCACACAAATTCATCAACAAGCATTTATTAATCACCTCCTGTCTGATACTATTCAGTCCAGTCCAATCCAAACCAATCCAGTCTATTCTAGTCTAGTCCAATTTATTTTAACTAGTGGAGCCCAATTCAGTCTAACAATCACTTATTAAGCATCTACATCCAATTTAATTTAGTTCAGACCAGTTTGGTTCAGCACAATTCAGTCCAATCCAATTCAATCCACTCCAATCTAGTCCAGGTCAATCCAATCCAGTCTACTCTACTCCACTTCAATCTAACCCACTATGATCCAGTCCAATCCAATCCAAACCAATCCACTTCAAGCCAAATCAATCTAAAGTATTTATCAAGCACCTGCAATTCAATTCAATTCGATCTGCATTGGTTGAGTCCAATCCAGTTTAATTCAATTAAGTCAACAAATATTAATTTCACACTTTTTATGTGGCAAGCACCATCTTAAACATTGATGATACAAAGAGAAAGCATTCTAATGAGAGACAAACATACAGAAATAGAAACATATGAAAAGGAGTAGATAACCTTGGTGAAGGAAGACTCTTGTAGTTGGGAGAGAGTTTCTAAAGTAAAGAAAAGTAAATATTTTCTAAAGCAATCTGAATTTGAGGTGTTTGGAAGGAAGACATAGATTTCAAAAGGTGGAGGACTAAGCATGGGGGACAGCCAGGGCAAAGGAAGAAAGATGGGAGATGAAGTATGACTGGATCATAGAGCTTGTAAATGAGAAAGATGTTTAAGAAAATTGGAAAAAGGAGAAAGGGATGAGTTACTAAGTACTCCCCATTCCATTTAATGAAGGGTATTATATTTGATCCTCAAAATAATTAGGACTCAAGTCAATCTAGTAAATGTATGAAGCATCTACCATGGATGATGTAGTATGTTAGACACTGATGACAAAGAAGACAAAGAAAAGCAAGTCTTTCCTTCAAGAAGCTTACATTCTCCTGGGGGATAAGTTATACTATGCAAGAATAGAAGTTTGCATATGGTAATTTGGGAAGGGAGTGGGTACTAGCATTTGAAAGTGAAAAAAAAAGAATAATTAGAGGAAATGGTATCTAAACTGAGTTTTTAGGGGACCCAAAACTCTTAGAAGGAAGAGGAGGAGATAGTAGAGATATTCTGTGATCTCAAGCTCTAGGTTCAAATTCTCCTTCTGATTTTATTACCTCTGTGGCTTTTGGCAAATCACTTCATCTTTCTGGACCTCAATTCTTTCAACCATAAAGCAAAATGGTGAAGATAGATGGCTTCTAAGTGGCCTTCCAGATATAAATCTAAAGGTTTGTATAATACAGGGCAATTTTTAGTGACTTACTTTGGATAGGGCTCTCCATGGTCCCCGAGGATGGCTCTCCTTGCTGGTGGTATGATATTTAAATGTACCTATCATTGTTCACTCATTTTCAGGCACAAATGACAGACTATTCTATGAAATTCCTATGTAGAGTCTGATTTATAATCAATCATCAAACATTAAGCACCTACTATTGCCAAGAAATAAGCTTAGCCCTGAAGATACAAAAAGAAGCAAAGGCAGTCCCTGCCCTCAAGGAGCTTACAGTTAAATGAAGGAAAATATATACATAAAGTATATACAAAGTAAGTTCCATAAAGGACTATCTGGACTCTTTGTGCCCAGCCTATAGTAGAACTCATATTGGTCTGATCAGCCACAGTGAGCCATACTATACCTTGACCTCAACTTAGTAACATTCTGGTCCTCTTTGAGAACAAAGGACAACAAAAACAATGATATACAGGATAAATAGGAAGGAATTGATTAAGAGAAGGAATTAGAATTAAGAGGGATTAGTATTTTAGTTGGGACTTAAACTCTGCTCTCAAAGATTCTGGGAATAGGATATGCAAGTATCTTTTCAAGCAATCCAGTCATATTTCCAGTCATGTCTGCCTCTTTGTGAGCCCATCAGGCATTTTCTTGGAAGAGTAGTTTGCCATTTTCTTCCTTCCTTCCTTCCTTCCTTCCTTCCTTCCTTCCTTCCTTCCTTCCTTCCTTCCTTCCTTCCTTCCTTCCTTTCTTCTTTTCTTTTCTTTTTTTTTTTTTGGATGAGGCAATTGGAGTTAAGTGACTTGTCCAGGGTCATACAGCTAGGAAATGTCCTAGTCCAGATTTGAATTCAGGTCCTCATTATTTCAGGGCTGGTGCTCTATTCACATAGCTGCCCCAATTTGCCATTTTCTTCTCCAGCTCATTTTACAGATGAGGAAATTATGGTAAACAAGGTTAAGTGACTTGTCTAGGGTCACACAACTACTAAGTATCTGAGGCTGGATTTGAACTCATGAATCTGTCTTCCTGATTCTTAACCTGATGCTCTATCTACTGGACAGCCTAGAAAGGTTTTTGTTTGTTTGTTTGTTTGTTTTTTAATACATATGAGCAAATTGAGGCTGGGAGAAGAGAAGCAAGTTATCTTCTGCTCCATTTTGGTAGTCAGTGGCAGAGAATCATAAAATCATAAAAAGTCATAGAATCTAAAGATCACAGTTCAGAGCTGGAAGTCTTCAAGCTCATCCACTCCCAACCTCTCTATTGGCTTTACACCTGCTAAGTGACTTGCTTAGGATCACACAGGATGTACCAGGGGCAGAATTTGAATGCTTACACCAATCACTCTTCCTTTCTGTCAATTGATCTCCTAAAAAAATCTACTGTGGAAAGCCCCAGTTTATAACTGAAGAGAATAATCCATAATAGATCATTATTATTTAAGTTTATTACTACTACTAATAGTAGTGATTCTGGGAGTCAGGTATTAGTGTCATCCTCATTTTACTTGATGAGAAAACTGAGTCTGAGGGAAGTTGTGACTTGACCAGGAATCCACAGGATGGGATTTGAACTTCATTTTCCTGATGTCAAGTTCAATACTTACTCCACCACCTAATTGTGTATACCCCATTATTTGATGCTTACCAATGCAAAAGCAATGTTGTGAGGTGGATTGGAGGCTTAGCAATAGGAAGTAAATCAGTTTGGCATAATGTGGAGGGAAATGAAAAGTAAGATATGAAGAAGCCAGAGGGGTTAGTATTTGATCCTAAAGGTAACAGGGAGCCAGATAGAAATATAAGGTAATTTGGGGTGGGGAGGGGAAGATACTAGCTGGGGTTGAAAGGAAGACACTTAGGAAACTTAGGAGTTGACTTTTAAGATGGACTTTGCCAAAACCTGGGGATTCTCAGAAAAGGAGGGAAGGAGAGACAACCTTCTAGGCCGGACATACCTAAATAGTGCTCAACTTTGACCCCAAATTGGACATTATAGCTAAAGGAAAATTCCATCATCCATTTGTTTGACCTTTTCCTCAAATATTCTAAGCAAGGACTACTGCCTTGTTGAGGGTCATTAGCAAGGAGAATGTTCTAGTGAAGGAAATGTATTCTAAATCTTTCATGTGACAGAGGAAAAAGGGAGGATGAAGGGACTGAATAGGCCAAGGCCACATGGTCAGTTAGTGGGAAAGCTGGGGCAAGAGCCCAGATGGAGCAACTCTGCAGTGCTCTCTATGGAAACGTGTTTACTGAATTTGGATCTGCCTCCAGCCCAGAGCCTTCTATAGAGTAGAAAATAGGTAGTTGAATTGGCATAAAATATAAAACCAATAGAATTCTAATGAACTCTTAAAAAATAGAATTTTAGTGACTTTAAAAAAATCCTTGTACTTCTTCCTATCTTCTTCCCTTATAATCATTTCTTATACAAAAGATTTTTAAAAGTAAAAGAAAGAAAAACGCAAGAAAACAGATCAGCTCATTGAATCTGATATTAGCTGCCATGATCTACACCAATTTTGCTTAAGTAGAAGTTAGAAAAGGGAGTGTCTTAATTCTTTTTTTGGGACTATATTTACTCAGGTAAAGGTAAAGGAGATAGACCATTTAACCAGGAGCTAGGAATACAAAAATATAAATAAATGAGTAAACAAACAAACAAACAAATAAATAAATAAATAAAACCTTAAAAAAAAACCCTCAGACATTTATCATATACTCTTTGGCAAATCACTTAGTGATTATCTGCCTCAGTTTCCCTATTTGTAAAATATAAAAATAGCATCTCAGGATAAAAATATAATATTTATTAAGTAATTTTGCAAGCCTTAAAGACCTGTATAAATAAATGCTAGTGGTTACTCTTATTTCATTTTTTAAAATTGCTTTGTGGTTGTTCTCTCCAATTTATGTTGTTGTCCCTTTTCCTAGTTTTCCTTACTTCATTTCTGCATCATTTCATATGCATCCCTCCTTGCTTCTCTGAATTCATCGTAGTGGTTATTTCTTATGCTGCCGTGATATGGCATTATATCATGATTTGGAGACTACTTCCAATTAATAGACTACTTCCAAAAGTGCTGCTGTAAATGTGTTGCTGTGTACAGATTTTCTCTTTTTTCAGTGACCTCCTTAGGGTGTGTGCCCAGCTGTGGAATGTCTGAGTGGAAGCGCTTGGACGTTTTTAGTTACTTTGCTAATGAATTTTTGTAAAACAAACTTTTTATGCTCACTGTCTCAATCAGTGCAGAAGCTCATGTTCAAACAGCTAGTTTGCAGATCAAAAAGGCAAATAGAAGTAAAATTCCAACTCTATTCATCATTGTTCTTTTAGCAAGAACTGAATCCAGATGCTATTCATTCATTTATTCAATACTTTTCCCCTTTTATTATATATATAATTGTTATTATATTTTATATAACATATTACATAAATATATTTATTATATTATATTTATGTATATATGTATATAATACATAATAAAATAAAATATAAGGGTTAAAATCTTAACTCCAAAAATTCAACAAAGAAGACTAAGGGAATTAACAGAAAACAAACAAACCAGGAAGACATTTTTTTCTGTGTCACAATCCAAGGTCTTCTGACTTTTTGTATTGCCCTTGACTTGTTCATTCAACATTTATTGAGCAACTCAGAGGATGACTTATATGGGGATACTCAGTGGGCTTGAATACAGAGTGATTTATTCATTCACAAGATTTTCTCTTCCCAGATGCCTCAAAGCCTTATGTCCATTTCTCTGCTGAAGTCCACGGGCCTGTCCAAGAAAAAAGGACAAAGGAACAAATCACCTTCTTTTAGTTCTCCAAATGGGGTATGGGATTGGGGGTTCTATCTCTGAGATTTTTTGACATAAAAGAAGAAAAAAAATCAAATTAAATACTACTCAAGAGAGGATAGTTAAGTGTACAATGAACTCCACCAAAAAAAAAAAAAAAAAGCAAAAGGCTTCCCTACTTACAGGTCTCTGTGTCTATGAGGGAAAGTTCATTATTAGTCAGTTTCTAGACCTGTAAAATGGGCCCAATAGGACCAACTTTATGAATACAGTTAGACACAGAAGGATACATTTTTGGAATTGGAAGGAACTTCCTTTATCAACAGTCTTCTTATTCAACTTATACCTAAACAAAGGAATTCTTAATATAATATATATGATCTAGTCCCTAAGCAAAGACTTTCAATAAAGGGGAGCCCATTCCTCTGGAAGTTTTGTGGTTATTGTTCAGTTGTATCTATTTTTTTGAGGTTTTCTGGGTAAAGATACTGCAGTGGTGTGCCATTTCCTTCTTTAGCTCATTTTACAGATAAGGAAACTGAGGCACACAGGGTGATGTGGCTTGTTCAGTGTCACATAGGTGAGAAGTGTCTGAGGATATATTTTCCTGACTCCAAGCCTGGTGTTCCATGCTTTGTGTCTCCCCAAGGTACTTAGGACCTCTATAATTATTAGGTCATTCCCCTTCTCCTCCCCTTCCCCCTCCCAATAAGTCAAGCGTTGTTTCTTTGCAACTTCTATCCTATAGAGATTTGAGCCCAGAGGCCAAGCTAATCTCTCTTTCACACTACAGACAGTCCTTTAACAACAAATGTTGCCCTGAATTTGAAATTTTCTGTTCTAACCACCATTCCTTTCTTGAGCAGATCATCATACTGTATGGACTCCAAGCCCCTCACTATCTTGGTAACCCTTTTTTGGATAGTACTAGGAGATTAATAGTCTTGATTTTAAGAGATTGTTTTTTTTCCTGAATATTTAATTTAAATTTACATATTTAATTTAGTTCCTAATTGTGATTCCCTGATCACTATTTTTTTTTAAAGAAACTGTCAAAGTGCTTCAGTCTTATGGATGCTGTGGAGGAAATTTGGCCTTTTTTCATGTTTGAAATTCTCTCTCCTAATCTCCACTCCTTAGGTTTTCTGCTTCTTTCAATAGTTAGTGCTAAACCATCTGCAATTTCCCAATCTCCTCCATTGCTAATGACTTCCCCCCAAGATAATTTTCCATATATATTATATGTACATATATACATATGTGTGTTGCATGTATGTAGTTATTTCATGTTGTCTCTCCCAATTGAGAGCTCCTTGAGGTCAGAAATCATGTGGTTTTTATGTTGTTTTGTTTTACTTTTAATTCTTTGCATACCCAGTGTCTGGAACTTAGTAAATACTTAAAAGATACTTGTTGATTGACTAATTTATTGAAAAAAATGAGGTATTTACAGAATTTTTTTTTTCCTGAGGCAACTGGGGTTAAGTGCTTTGCCCAGGGTGACACAGCTAGGAAGTGTTATGTGTCTGAACCAGATTTGAACTCAGATCCCTCTGAGTTCAGAGTTGGTGCTCTGTCCACTGTATCACCTAGCTGCCCCTACAGAATGTATTTTTTAACATTTTTTTCTAAAAAAAATTAATATTGGGCATTAATGTAATCACCTAAGCTTTGTAGTAAACATTCATAGTTTAATTAATTTCAATAAATGAAGTATCATAATTTTTTTTCTTTTTAAAAAACTACTTCTTCCCTTTTTTCTTCCAATAAAATCAATCCCTTATAACAAATATACACACACATATGTATATATGTATTTATGTATGTATATATGTATGTATGTATGTATATACAAACACACAAATACATGCAAAAAAAATCACTATCCATTTCTGAGAATACATGTCTGGTCTGATTCTCTACCTTTAGTCATCCACTGGTCTGTCCAGGGATCCTGATCTATTTCTTGCTACTGAACCCAAATGGCTCTGGAGAAGAAAGAGAAGCTGTTGATCCTGCACAGCGTTTCCTCAGTTAAATCCAATTTACTTTTATCTCATGGCATCACCTCCCTGATGTCATGAAGCGCTTTGAGAATGAAGGACAAACAATAGCAACAATAGCAACAGCAACAACAACAGTAAGGGATAGGATGTATGTTTCATCATCAGTTTTTTGAAGTCTCGATTGGTGAATGATCAGTAAGAACGATTTCCACTCACATTAATGTCTTGTAAATTATTCTCCGATTCTACTCACTGGGTTGTGCGTCAGTTCATGTGAGTTGCTCCATATTGGAAGGATTCTCTGACTCCTGCCTATTGCTTATTTCTTTTGGTGTGGAATTGAATTCCATTACTTTCACACCCGATAATTTGTTCAACCATTTTCCAGTTGATGAATAGCCTTTTGGTCACCGATTTTTTGCCACAACAGAAAGTGTTGCTATAAATATTCTTGTACTTAGGGTTTCTTCCCTTCTGTCCTTGAAATCCTTGGAATACTTGCCTCATGGTAGTATCACAGGAAGTATTTGGTGAAAACGTTATAAACAGTTCCTCTGTGTGTATATAAGATGAATATACCATCTTATCCAAATAGAAATAAATCATATTATAGTGTCAGTGATACAAGACACAAATGTAAATGTGAGGTAGAAGAGCCCTGGTCCAGAGCTTGAAAAAGGCCTTAGATATTATCCATTAAACACTTTCATGTAGAAGAGAAATAAACTGAGACCTAGATCAATATTAATGAAATACTGACAGCAGCTTAAACAGAATTTTAGGATCTTAAAAATGCTTCCCAAGCAACTATCCTCTGAGTGAGATGGTATAAATATTATTATTCTCATGGTACAGAGAAGTTAAAGTAAAGGTCTGAGAGGGATTGACTTGCTTGTTGAGCACAGGTAGCTCAGAATTGGAACCCAGGTTCCCTTTGATTGATGATAGGCTCATTTGGGGAGCTGTCGTAAGGACAAAATATCTGTAAAATACGGTACAAACACTTGAATACATTTATTAACCAGATAAATTAATGAATCTTTGATCATTGGTCCTCAGTTTCATTTTGTGTACAATAGATGAAGTTAAGAAAAGTTTCAAAAGCAAGCTCTGCCCCTGAGAAGGCAGCCTCTGGAGGATTTGAGCAGACTGAGAAGACCACACCACCTGGAGAGTAAAAGCAGGGAAGAGATTTTTGGTTTGGTCCTCCTCCTAGACCTGAGACCACTTTAGAGAAGAAAAGAACAGGGAACAAAGGGAGTGGGGGATGGATCACTAGAAAGTCTGGGTCTGGCTTGATTGGGGAGACAGACAGATAGACAAGCAGACAAGCAGGCAGATAGACAGATAGACTCTGAATAGGTCAATTACCCAGGCCTTTTCATCCCAGCTTATCCGGCCTTTACAAACACAGGCCAGGGGGGCTCCGGTGCCAGTTAAGGCCAATCCAATCAGGAGGATTAGGCTGGTGCATTGAGTGCCTCCAACATAATGAAGCAACTGATGGACTCTCTTGTCTGGATTATTTATTCAGCTTTTTTTTTCTTTAAAGAAAAATGAATTGTAGAGTCCTCTACTTTTCTGTCTCCTAGACACATCAGAAAGCAGGCAAATTAGAAGTTGAAAAGACAATTTATTCCATGCAATAGTGACTAAAAATCTGGATTTGAACTCAAAAAGATTGGGGTTGAAATATTGCTTCATCAGATATCTGCTGTATTATCAAAGGTTAGCAGCTGTGAGTCAGTTTCCTATACAATGAAGGGATGGATTAGAAGATCTTTAACAACCATTCTGAGGCTGATGTTCTGGTACTATGGTTCCCATGAGGCCCAGGTTGGAGAGAAAATGTGAAGTGAGGAACCTCAGGAGGATGGTAGGGTAAGATACCGTGGGCTTTCTGAGAACAGGGGAGGGGAGTGTGGCAGCTTTGCATCCTCAAACTCCCACTTAGTTTAAAAAATAGACTCAACAGTTAGGAGAAGCCTAATATGATATGATATTTATTAAGCTCCTACTATGTGTGAGGCACTGTGTTAAACTTTGGTGACTTAAAGACAGAAGGAGAGACAGGAGGATGGATGGAAGAAAGAAGGAAGGACAGAAGGAAAAAGGAAAGGAAGAAAGAATAAAGAAAGAAAGAAAGTGAAAGAAAGGGAAAAAGAAAAAAGGGGGAAGAAGGAGTGAAGGAAGGAAGGAAAAAGAAAGGAAGGAAGGAAAGAAGAAAAGAGAGAAAAAAGAAAAAGACAGGAATAAAGAAAGAGAGAAATATATGATCATTTCTTTAGCGCTAGAAGAAAGGGGGGAAGGAAAAAAGGAGAGGCAGAAGAAATACACATGATAACTATTATATGTTTAAAAGGAATAGCAAGTTGGGCATAGTGCATTTGCAGTTTCATGTGCAGCCATCTTTATTTTTATACTGTTAGGAAATGTTTGTTTTATTCCATAAATGAAAAAAAAGTTTTAAAAATTAAATTTAAAAAAAAAATTAAAAAGGAGTACACTGATTCTGGAATTAGAAGGCATGAATTCGAATTTTCTCTTGGAGAATTAGCACTTGTGTGGATTGGGCAGGCTTCAGTTCACTCATCTGTGAAATGAAGGCCTTAGAATAAAGGCTATCAAGGGGCCCTCTCAGTTCTAGATCTATGATCCTGGGAGCAAGCTGATCATGGGTTCAAATATTGGCTCTGCTAATTGATAGCTGTAAAACCTCAGGCAAATCAGGTCCCTCACCTGTAAACTGAAGAGGCTGGATCTCTGGGACCAGAGGAATATTCAGAGGAAACTGAGGTCCAGAGAGGGTAAGATAATTACTTGAGATCACATAAGGTATGAGTTTGTGATATCAGACCTGAATTCATATTTTTTGGTGTTGTAATTATTTCCACAGTGCCATGTTGACACATACACTCTACCCCTCCCTCAAAATGACTATCTGTCTCTTCCCCCTCTTTTTATTTCTCTCGTCTTACTCTTTCTTTTTTTTTCTTCTCCCATTTCTCTTCCCATCTTTTTTGTTTCTCTTTCTCTTCCCTCCTCTTCTCTTTTCTTCCTTCCTTCCTTCCTTCTTCCTTCCTTCCTTTCTTCTTTCCTTCTTTCCCTCCTTTCTTCCCTCCCTCTCTTTTTTCTTTTTTCCTTCCTTCTTCCTTCCTTCCTTCCTTCCTTCCTTCCTTCCTTCCTTCCTTCCTTCCTTCCTTCCTTCCTTCCTTCCTTCCTTCCTTCCTTCCTTCCCTCCTTCCTTCCTTCTTTTCACCCTCCTGTCTCTCCTTCTATTTTTATGTCACAAGAGTTTGAACAGAATGCCTTGCACTTAATAGGAGCTTAATAAATGATTATTCAACTGAATTGATTACAATTAGATTACCAGTATGCCACTCCCAAGAAATTTCCCACCAACACTTCTTTCCCTCCTTTGTTACCTCTATGGAGAGCGCATCAAAAAACCTGCTAACATATCTTTGATGTCACTTCCACTGGAGTGTGAAGAACTCGTCACCTTGAAGTGTCTTCCCACCTTCCTTCCTGGAGCCCTGCCTTGCCTGTCAGCCAATATCATGTGCATCTAGGTGTGATGGCAGCTTGAGCTCGACTGGATCATATAATTTTCATGAGCTCTTATGCTGGATGCTGAGCTGGGAAGCAGGGCAGATCAGATGGAGATCTAATTCATATTACTTTTCATAGACCTCACTGGCCTGACCCAGTCATCAAAGAGCTGGCAGAAGCCATCCTGGGCTAACTGGGAAATATGGCTTTAGCCATGATGTTGCCTTTCACTAGATCCTCCAATGCTCTGGAATGGCCCATTTGGGGCACTGTTTGCTTTTTCTGTCTATTTCCATTTGTCTCTCTGCCCATAGGTCCCTCTCTCTAGCTCTCTCTGTGGAAGTAAGATGCCCATTATAATCCTGTGTCACGCTGGGCCATCCTGACAAATGTGGTATTCTACTGGCTCCATTGCATGAATGAGTATGCAGATGCTTCCAATAGGGTCCAGACAACCAAGGGAACTTACTTCATTCACAAGGCTTCTCCCATAAAGTACTTCTAATCCACTAAACATTTTGGATGGTCTAGTTAGAGAACCATAGAGGTAAAGGAAATCAGATGTAGTTCACCTAAGAGTCTTGATTTATAAATGAATAAACTGAGACTGAGCGGTGAAAAAGAAAAGAACTTAGTGCTCAAAGTGACGTTAGTGATTATGTAACTTAATCCTTCAAAGGATTGGTCTTTGTATGTCTACTACATCAATCATCATCATCTTCATTATTAATCAGCATTTATTAATCTCTACCATGTGTCAAGCACCATGCCAGAAAAATAAAAATAATTCTGACCCCAGCTTTCAAGGTGTAAGTGACTATACAAATGGGACACAATGTCAAAGGAAGACACTAGTATAAGATAGAAGTGATTGGAAAAGGCAAACAGTGGACTTAAAATTGACTTTCAGAAATATCTGGGCAATCCAAGAGGTAGAGATTGCCAGTATGGGAAATAGCCAGTGAAAGGAAGAATGATAGGAAATACAGAGTTTCATTTGAGAATCATCAAGGAGTCCATTGCCAGTGGATTGTAGAATTTCTGAAAGGGAATGAAATGTAAGATTAGAAAGGTAGAAAGGGACCAGTTTGTGAAGGGCTTTAAAAGTGATTACTAAATGGTGAATGGATTTATGATAAAAATGAAGTTTCAAGAGAGAAAGGATCAGTCAAATGTAAGCTGTTCTTGAGTTAATTAAGATACTGACAAAATGATCTAGGGAAAAAAAAATGTGAAGGGAAAGAGAAATTTTTTTTCTTAAGTGAAACAATTAGGGAAGGCTTCCTGAAAGAGGGAGAATTTAGGTTATGCCTCAGTGGGAGAGAAAGATTTAAATAGACAGAAATGAAGAATGAGTGTACTTCAGGAATGGGAACCTCCATGGAAATGACATGGTAGTTGTTCCATTAGACTGGAACATAGAATGTGCAAAGGAGAGTAGTACAAAATGAGTCTGCAAAGGGAGGATATGTCCAGATAGTGGAGCGCTTTGAATGTTAGATTAGAGAGTTTTCATTTTGCCATGTAGGCTGAAGATTTCAGTCACTGAAATCACTTTCTGAATCACTGAAGATTTTTGAGCAAAGGGAAATTAGAAAAAATTCTTTTTGAGGCTACAGAGGGCTGATTCTAGACCTAGAAGAACCAGTTCCAATTCTACTACTCTCTGATGCTTACTACCTTTAGGGCAAATCACTAAATTTTCCTAAGACTAAGTTTCTTTATCTGTAAAGTATTAAGAGTTAGATTATAAAGGTTTTTTCCAGATCGAGCTATGATCCCACAAATAATGGCACCATGATAGAGATGATGTTGGGATTGAAAAGATCTGACTTCAAAACCTGCCGCAGACACACACTATGTGGTGATATACCATGATGTCCACGGTATCATGGTGTCCATAAAAAAGTCCTATAATCCTTCTGTGTCCTCAGATGACTTTTCAGGATTTCAAGTTAATAGGAATCAGAGAAGGATTTCCACATTGATGATAATAGAAGTGTATCCAAACCAAAATAAATGAAAGTTCACAGACCTCTCCCACCTGAAATCATGGCAATTTAAGGGATCTGGAGGTGGGTTGGAGTAGGAATGGATTGTTGGAAGTGGAAAAAGAAAACATACAGAAAGAAAGATGAAGGACAGAGAGAGAAGGAATCTCAAAAGCCAACTTTGCCTTACAGATCATTGATTCAAATCTCCCCGTTTTAGAGATGAGAAAGCTAAGTCCCAAGTTCACAGGGCTGACTCAAAAATGCGTATCTTATCAAGGTCTCTTCAAGTGGTACCTTTGACTAAATCCTTAAAATGCCTACCTGAACTAGGTAGTAGGTGTCGGGAGTAGGCTTTGAGTCAAAGTCCAATCATGCAAGAACCAATGATGTTTTTCCTATACCATGTCACTTTCCTCTTTGCAGTCTACTGGACCCACAGTGTATAAAGCTTTGGATCTGGAACTAGAAAGAATTTAGTTGAGATTCAGTCTAAGATATGTGACTGTGGGCAAATCATTTAATATCTATTTACCCTAATTGTAAAAAGGGAGATAATAATGGACCCTACCTCTCTGGTTTGTACTTAAAACAAATGAAATAATATTTGGAAAATACTTGGCACCTGCCAAATAAGGTCCTTCTTTCCTTTTCCCCTTCCTTCCTTCCCCTCTCTCCTCCCTCCCTGCCTTCCTTCCTTCCTTCCTCCCTCCCTTCTTTCCTTCCTCCCTCTCTTCCTTCCTTCTTGACTTCCTTTCTGTCTTCCTGTGGCCATCCTTCCTGCCTTCCTTCTTTTATAGCAACTTTTTTTTTTTTTGTCCTTCATAGACTAAGTATCTCTTCAGGAAAGACTCAATTTGGAAATTATCTTTGTTCAACAGAAGACACAGTCTCATTATACTTTAATTTTTGTTTTCCAGTACTGTTTTTGCCCTTCTTTTTTTCTTCTTCTAGAAATTCTGGATATATCCTGAATTTTCCCAGGACCATGGACAGCACTCCCAATTCCAAAATTTGTTTTCTCTAGACCTTAGGCCCTGCCCAATACAAAAGTTGACTTTTGACATTATTTGTTAACAACTGTAGATGATGGACCACTTCACTACAAAAGGAAGTTATCTTTAAGTATCTCCCTCTCTGCTTATATGTCTTACTAGACTCATTTCATTATATTCATTTTTGAGCCCTCTTCATTCCACTTAAACCAGTCTCCTAGTTAGCTGCTTCCTATCGATGACTTTCCCTTCCTTCCTTCTGTCCTTCCTTCCTTCCTTCCTTCCTTCCTTCCTTCCTTCCTTCCTTCCTTCCTTCCTTCCTTCCTTCCTTCCTTTTTTCTTTTCTCTTTTCCACTTTATGGAATTTTTAGTTTCCTTCAAAGCATAGGTGAGGCACCCCTCCTTCACAATACTTTCATCAACTCTTCCTCCTTCCCCCAGTATTTGTGCTCCCTCCCTTTTTACATTTAAAAAATATTATTTTGCATATTGCTTTCTATCTCCTTATTTGTGTGCATATTGTCTTTCTCAATAAAATATAAGCCCTTAGAGGGTAAGATCTGATTCCTTTCTTGTATGCCTAGCACTTAGAGCAGAGTCTTGTTTATGTGCTTAAATTCTTGCTAAACTGGCCTGATGTCTCAATAGACTTGGCTAGAGCCATCACCAGACGTTTGGATCACATTCTGAAAAAGTCTATTTAATCCTATGGGTGTTTCCAAATATCCCTATGATAGCATTACCAAGAGAAAACATCTGGAGATGTGCTAGTCACTTCCATAGATGTCCTGAGAGACCCACTATGGTGTCTCTGCCTCAAAACTCTCCCCATTTCAATCTATCCTACATATGGCAATCGATGTGAATTTTTGAAAGTCAATGTATCATATGATCCACTCTCTCTTATTCACTGCACTCCAATGGCTCCCTATTACCCTGGGGTCAAATATAACTCCTCTGTTTGGCAACTCAAAATCTTCACAACCTGATCCTTCCTATATTTCATGAAGCTCCATTACTTATCTTACCTCCACCTCTTCAAATTGTTCTTTTCCTGAAAGGGTCATCTCAAATTCCAATTTCTGTAGAAAGTCTTTACCAGTTTTGTTGCCCCCTTTCCCCTTTCCCTAACCTGTAGCTTTAATGTCTTTCCCTGAATTTATCTTCTGTTTCTCTCTGTGTGTCTCTCTCTGTATTTGTGTATGTGTGTGTGTGTATGTATGTATATATATATATATATATATATATATATCTGTAAGTGTATATTTACATACATGTTTTCTTCTCCAGTAGTCTGACCTTGAGGGCAAGAAACATATTTGTTTTCTTTTATTTTCTTTCTTTCTTTCTTCTTCTTCTTCTTCTTCTTCTTCTTCTTCTTCTTCTTCTTCTTCTTCTTCTTCTTCTTCTTCTTCTTCTTCTTCTTCTTTTTCTTCTTCTTCTTCTTCTTTTTAATATACTCTTAGCACTTTGTTACATCTCAGCACTTAACAGAGTGCTTGTTATATAGGAAATAATGTTACACATAATATAAAAATGTTTATTAATTGATTGAGTTTAGGATCTCATAAACTTCAAATCTTACTCTGAGAAAGAAATAAAGCATTCATTCCTTCCCTCACACTCTGGTCAGGTCGTGTAGGTACATCAGAAGTTTTGCTTCCCAATCTGGCAATGGCCAGTGTAGAACAGAAGTGTAGAAAGTAGAGGAGAAAAACAAAAAGAGAGGAATAAAAGAGTAAGAGATAGAGGCAGTGGCAAACTTCTCAACATATAAAAGTAGACTCCACCTGGGTCCCCAGATTTTGAACTTATTTCTTCCACAATTACTCTCTTCTGAGAAACCTAATTTATCAGTGTGTCCCCAGGACTCAAAATAGGGTTTTTCTTTTTCACATACTCCATTTGTGACCCTAAGCAGGTTCCCGCTCTTCTCAAATTGTTCTCTTTCCCAGGAATGGATGATTCTAAATGAGTTCTAAGGTGTTTCCCATCTCTGACATTGTCTATTCCAAGGACTCTTCCAACTCTGACGTTCCTTGTTTTAAAGTCCCTCTCAGTTCTTACATGCTGTGTTCTAGGCTCCTCCCAGCTTTAACATTCTTTGTTCTAAGCTCCTTTAGGTTCTGACATTCTCTGCTCTGAGGCCCTTTTCATCTCTGACATTCTCCATTCTAGGCCCCTTCCATTTTTTTATAATCTGTATTCTAGGTTCCTCCCAACTCTTAGCATTCTATGTTCCAAGTCCCTTTAAGCTCTGACATTCTTGTTCTAAGGCTTTTTCTGGTTCTCAGATTCTACATTTTAAGGCCCTTCCCAGTTCTGACATCCTACAATTCCAAATAATTAGTAAAACCCATAATGAGTCCCATTTCCAGACATAGTCCTTAAAATGGATTTCCAAATGGCTCCTCTATCCCTTCTCTTCCTTTCTTCCATTTTCCTTTGGTTTTCCCTTTTTTTCTCTTTCCCTAGCTTCCTCTGACTCAGTCCACAGGATGGCTGAAGAAGTAATAACAGGATTGTCTACTAAAAGCTGACTATGGTAGAGTGGGAGGTGGGGAGAGGAAAAAGGATTTAGGGGGGGATGAGTGAGGAGACCTAAATTTGATGACAGCTTCTGTGTGCTGACCGATGAAAACCTAGCCTCTCCATGGAAAGTCAGCCACAGTGAAGGCAAACACCCTAAGAGGGATGATGGACAGTCAGACTTGTCGAGGGTGAAATCAATTAAAGTGAATCCAATCCACAGTTCATGCTTTTTCAAAGTGACAAATCTGTGCTGGAAACTGAGAAAGAAGAAGGAAGAATAATGCCTTTGACCTCTGGGAGACCGGCTGTTCCTTCCGTCAGAGGAGCCAGGCTTGAAGTAAGATGAGTTCATGATAAATGATAACAGCCAGTTCAGCCAGTCACCTCAAAAAAGGATGAGGTGAAAAGGTTATGGGGGAAACCCAAGGAATTCAACTAAACATCCAGATAAATCAGACTCAGCTTGAATATATGCCTGCCAGGTCTTCTGGGGCGGCTGTGGGCAATCTCAGTTTACTAGACGTGTTATTTACAGTGTACCATTCACACACACACACACACACACACACACACACACACACACACGACATGTGGACCAAGACATCAGATCACGTTTTCAATAGGCATGGAGTCACTCCCAGCCCTGGGAAGTAACAAGTCCAGAAAATCTGGTGACAGGCATTTTTTTGGATGCAATATTTAGGGGCCAAAGGTACTCATTTACCTGTTTCTGATGCTATCAGAGAAGGTGGGGTGTGTCTAGCCAGAATAGCTGGTTTTCCATGAGCTGCCCAGATTCAAAACTATGCCCAAGGCCCTTATGCAGAAATAGTAGGTGATGCCCCTGATGGGTTCCTACAGGCTTTGTTGACATAATCATGGAGGTGCCTGAGATTGTTTGACCCTTGAAATTGAGGTGAAAGAAAGCACGGGGACTTAGAGGTTCTATAAACCTGTTTTCTCCTAGGTTGCTTTAGAAAAATTATGGTTGGCAGAAAATGTAATTAAAGTTTTAATTAATGCTTCTTATTTTTACATTTCTATCACTTCTGGATATTTCTCCATCCTTCCTTGTAATAAGAAAAACAGGCAAGTAAAACCATCCATGGGGTAGGTAGGTGGTTCCATAATGAATAGATTGTCAGTCCTGGAGTCAGGAAAATTCATCTTCCTGAGTTCAAATCTGGACGCAGAAACTTCCTAGTTGTGTGACCTTACACAAGTCACTTAGCCTTGCTTGCCTCAATTTCCTTACCTGTAAAATGAGCCAGAAAAGGAAATGGCAAAGCACTTCAGTATTGTTGACATGAAGAGTTAGGTATAACTAAAACTACTAAACAAAAAACCAACCACGTTTGAGAGTGTGTGTAACATTTTACTCCATCATCCCTAATTCTCACAGAAAGGAGGAATGTTCATTTCCTGACTTTTTCTATGACAAAAAGCTTAGCAATAATAACAAAAATCTGGATGACCTGAATTCAAGCCTTATATCCAACAGATCCTGACTGGATGACCCTTTTTTAGTAATCTTGGTAACTCTTTAAGACTATAAGTTACATATGGAATTTTCTTTGTCCCACTGCCACTGTCCCATATTTCTGATGTCCATATGCATTGATAGGAGGAGTTTCCTTACTGGGAGTTACCCACAGCTAAATAGCTAAATCATGGGTCTGGATCAAAGCATTATAATAAGACCAACAAATGATACTTAGATGGGCTTTCAGATTTGTAAAGCTTTTTTCATTCATTAACTCATTTGAGATAGCCTCACCACAATCTTGTGAATTACATATTTTATAGGTAATGTAATCTTCATTTTTTTAAATGTAGGTTTTATTTTTCAATTCTCACTTTGTAGATGAGGAAACTGAGGCTCAGGGGAGATTGAGCAGCTTGCTAATGGTCACACAGATAATAAGTTGACAAGAGTTGAGTATTTGAATCCAAGTCTCCCTGACGCCAAGTCCATCACATTATCTATCACTGTCTCTATTTTAGACACCAGTAGCTGTTGCGAGGCTCTTTGGGGATGGGGTGGGGTGAGCAACCCCTCGGCCCATTGAGTGAATGCACTTAACCCATTAGAAAACTGGCCAGGACTTTTCCCTGAGGGGATGTCTGCATTTACTGGGTCTAGCTCAGTGATCTCCACTAGGATTTTCCCTGGGGCCATCTCCAAGTGAAATATGAAAATGCCTCATCTATTACAGGGGAAGAAGGCATCTGTACTATACATTTTCTAGATAAGCAAAATTTATGTTTGTAATACTGTTTTCTTCTTCGTGAAAAACTTTCTCAAATGTATTCCATGTTTCCCAACCCTTCAGCAAAGAATAGTATCATTACTTTTAAAAATTATTATTATAGCTTCTTATTTACAAAACATATGCATGGGGAATTTTTCAACATCGACTCTTGCAAAACCTTCTGTTCCAACTTTTCCCTTCCTTCCCCCCACCCTTCTACCAGATGGCAGATAGTCCAATACATGTTAAATATGTTAAAGTATAAGTATCTTTACTTTTAAAAATATATTTTATTTCAATTTATAATTACTTCCCCCCCTCAGCTCTCCACCCCACTGGGAAGAAAATAGATAAGTAAAAGTGTTATAGCAAATATGTATCTTTAAATAAAAGAAATTCCTGGATTAGTCATGTTCAAAAATATATGTCTCTCTCTCTCTTTTTTAATATGAAGAAATGTAATTTTTATTGCCAGAAGCTCTTATTGCATTCTCATTGCCAGAAAGCTTACCACCAGGCTCCCACAATTAGCATCTCCACCATGATAAGCCAAAGTGTTCTTAAGTACAGAACTAAGTCTGCTTGAGAAGAGGTCTCAGTAACTTAAAGGAAAATCATAGACCTCTTGCTGGAAACATTTTTTTTTTAAATTATAGCTTTTTATTTACACGATATATGCATAGATAATTTTTTCAGCATTGACAGTTGCAAATCCTTTTGTTCCAACTTTTTCCCTCCTTCCCCCACATGGCAGGTTGACCAATACATGTTAAATACGTTAAAGCATAAGTTAAATACAATATATGTGTACATGTCCATACAGATCTTTTGCTGTACAAAAAGAGTTAGACTTTGAAATAGTGTACCATTAGCCTGTGAAGGAAATAAAAAATGCAGGTGGACAAAAATAGAGGGTTTAAGAATTCTATGTAGTGTTTCATAGTCATCTCCCAGAATTCTTTTGCTGGGTGTTTGCTGGAAACATTTGAACTTTTTTTTATTGCATTCTATATCTTAAATCTATTACCTAATTCTATGAAGTTGGACACCATACTTCCTGACGAATCCTCTAGAATAGGCCTTGGTTATTATGGTTAGCAGAATTTTTATGTCATTTCGTTGTTGTTTTTGTGTGTTTGTTTTTTATTTTATGGAGTTGTCTTTGTACAAATTGTTTCCCTAGTTCTTTTCACTTCCTTCAATATCAGTCATATAAATATCCCTTTGGTTATTTCTTTTGGCACAGTAGTAATCCACTACTTTCACATACCAGAATGTATTCAGCCTTTTTATAACTGATGGGCAGCTCATTAGTGTCCAATTTTTTGCCATTACAAAAAAAGGAAATCACAAAGTAATATAATTAACTTTTAAAAAGATAAAAAAAAAATCCCATCTCTGAGGGTTACCATCCATATGATTTGGGGGAAATCAGTTAACCACTCTGATGCCCAGAGTTGTTGTTCAGTCATGTCCAACTGTTTATGATCTCATTAGGGGATTTCTTGGCAAAGATAGTGGAATGGTTTGCCATTTCTTTCTTAAGCTTGTTTTGCATATAGAGAAACTGAGGCCAAGAGCACAAGGTAACTTGCCTAATTAGTAAGTGTTGAGACCACATTTGAATTCAGGACCACCAGTCTTGTTGACTTCAACTCCACTATTTTATCCACTGCAGCATGTGGCTGCCATTTTCTTCCTGAGTGGTTTAAGACAAAAAGGTTAAGTTTCTTGCCCAGGATCAGCTAATTGGATGCCTTGACTCCCAAAAATCTGGGTTCAAACTCAGCTAAACATCTTTCAAGATCAGTTTGCTTCTTTGTAAAATGGGTATAATGTAGGATTGTTGTGAAGATCAAGTGAAAAAAAAAAACAAATGCAAATAGTTTTGCAAACCATAAAATACTTTATATATAATAGTAGTGATGACAGTATTAGTAGGAATTAATCTAGAAGAAGGTATAGTAGTAGTGGTGGTAGTAATTGCATTAGTAGTAATAGTAGTGATAGTGTAAGTAGCTGTAACAGTAATAGCAGCAGCAGTAGCAGTAGTAACAGTAGCAGTAGCAGGAGTAGCAAGAGTAATAGTAGTAGCAGTAGCAGCAACAATTATAGCAGCAGGAGCAGTAGTAGTAGCAGCAGTAACAGAATTAGTAATGGCAGTAACAGTAGCATAACAGCAGTAGTAATAACAATAGTAACAATAGTAGCAACAGTAGCAGCAGCAGTAGTAATAGTAGTAGTAGTGGCAGTAGGAGCCGTAGTAATAGTAGCAGTAGCAGGAGTAACAAGAGCAGCAGCAGCAGCAGCAGCAATTATAGTAGCAGGAGCAGTAGTAGTAGCAGCAGTAATAGAACTTGTAGTGACAGTAGTAACTAGCATAACAGTAGTAGTAATACCAATAGTAACAGTAGCAGCAGCAGCAACAACAGAAGTAACACTTGTAATAGCAGCAATAGCAGTAATAGCATATTAGTGGTTGTGTAGCAGTAATAATAGCAGCAGCAGTAGTAATAGTAGTAAAGTTGGAGGAGTGTAATAGAAACAATATTGAATCTGGAGTTAGAAGGCCTGGGATCAGATCCAAATTCAGTGTGTTGTTGAGTTATTTTCAGTCGTGTCCAACTCTCCTTGACCCCATTTGGGATTTTCTTGGCAGAGATACTGGAATAGCTGGCTATTTCCTTCTCCAGCTCATTTTACAGACGAGGAAACTGAGACAAACAGAATGAAGTGGCTTGACCTGAGTCACATAGCTAGTAAGTGACTGAGACTGGATTTGAACTTAGGTCTTCCTGACCCAGGTCTGGTACTCTATTTACCATAGTATCCAGCTACCTCTGGTACATAGTAGGAACTCGATAAATGCTTATTCCTTTATCCCTTGCCCTTGTCTCACTTGATCCTCACAACAACCCCAAGGATAGGTGCTAAGGATATTCTTATTTTATAGATGAAAAAAAACTTACTTAGAAGAATGAAATGACTCCCTGGGTCATGGAGCGAATAAGGGGCTGATTCAGGATTTGAACTCAATTCTTCCTGTTGCCACTTCTTGTGATCAACTATGCTTCCAAGCACTTTGCAGAGGCCAATGTACATAGTTATGGAACATTTCCTATAACATCTAATTTTTTTTTCAGTATTCCTTTTACTTTCTTTTCTTTCTTTTTTTCTTCTTCTTTTTTTTTTTGTATTCTTTGTTATAAGGAATAACTCAGGGAGGAAGAAGGGGGAGGGATACAGAGGCAAATCTAGGGGGATATAAAAGCAACAGTCACCAATAAAAACTTATTAAAATAAACACAAGTTATTATTGCTATGCTTTTAGTGGTTTCGTGAATATATTTTATGGTTTCTTGATCTCCTTCCTCATGTCTGATTTCTTAGTCAATTTTTTTTTGTCTCCAGCAATACCCTTAGCCACTTTCTCTTCTTCCTCCCCATTCCCAATAATTCGCTGCACCCCTTTCCCCCTTGTCTTTCCCCTCCATGCACCATTGGCTCCAGGAAATGTCCAAATTCCCTTCTCTACACGTTGTCCTCTCTCCTCGTGTTTGGAAACTTCACATGTTTGGGTAGGAGAACTTTAGCCGTATGTTTCTGATTCATTTACGCTGAACTCATCAAAACATTCTTTTTTTATGAGCCATTTGATGTCCAAAAAGCCTTTTGAATCTCTTTTATAAGCCTTTTAAAAACTCATTCCTCTTAGAAACAGGAAGCCTCTTTGTGAGCAGAGCAAACAAAACTAAATTCTAGAAGGTGGGAGTTCAGAATCTAGTAACGGGATAAGAGGCCTGGGGGATGGGGGAGGAAGAGGGATGCCTCGAATGCCCCTTGTCCCCAGAGGGAAGGGCCACCAGATCAGAGTCCAATGGAGGAAAGCCTTTGCAGTTCATCCTTTTCCCAAGAGCCTCTAATGTCAATTACTCTAGCCAGCTTGAAATGGGTCACAGGGAGCATGTCTTCTGGGTCTAAGATAATCTCCCCCTGCTGATGATGCAACCAGTCTCTGGTTCCAGGCTTTTTCTGTCACCTACCTCTATGGGACCATTTTTTACCCAAAGCCAGAGAAGCTAGTGATGTTTCTAGTGGGAATATTTTCCCTATCTCATAAAAAGTTGATAGGATGGCTCCAAAGACATACGGGAGTGATAGGGGGTGGGGATGGAGATGAGACGTCTGAGAATAAAAAAGGATTTAGACCATTTGATCTTCTCTGTTTCTCCAGAATCTACAGTCTCGAAAAACTCAAATAAACAGAAGTCAACATTTCCTCTCCTGGTCCCAACTTTTATAAGGATGATATCAATTTGTCTTCTTGTATCACCTCTGAGGTTTAGCAGTAGTAATAGTAGTAGTACCAAGTACAACTACCAAGGTCAGTTCAGATTCAGTTCAATCTTCTGCAGATCCTACAGACAATCATGATTATAGTGGATGCCCTCGGCTCACTTCTCTAACCCTATCCACCCCAACTGGTCAAGTCCTTAGAGGGCAGTTAAAATTTCTCTCCACTGTGTTCTAGGGGTATCCCAAAGGGTTGGGGGTTATTTTTCTGTTGCTCATGAGCCCCCATCTGCTGTGCTCCTCAATAATACTTAGTTAATATCTCAAATAACCAATTAATACTGTTTAGCATTTACAAATGGATAATTTTTTATAACTTTTTACTGACAGAACATATGCATGAGTAATTTTTTACAACATTATTCCTTGTACTCACTTCGGTTTCGACTTTTACCTTCCCTCCCTTCACCCCCTCCCCTAGATGGGAGGCAGTCTTATACATGCTAAATATGTTATAGTATATCCTAGATACAATATATGTGTGCAGAACCGAACAGTTCTCTTGTTGCATAAGAAGAGTTGGATTCAGAAAAAAAACAAAAAATGCAAATAGTCCACTTTCATTTCCCAGTGTTCCTTCTCTGGGTGTAGCTCATTCTGTCCATCATTGATCAATTGGAACTAAATTAGATCTTCTCTTTGTCGAAGAAATCCACTTCCTCCTCCATAATACATCCTCATACAGTATTGTTGTTGAAGTGTATAATGATCTCCGGGTCTTGCTCATTCTGCTCAGCATCAGTTCATGTAAGCCTCTCCAGGCCTCTCTGAAATCATCCTGGTGGTCATTTCTTATAGAACAATAATATTCCATAACATTCATATACCACAATTTACCCAGCCATTCTCCAATTGATGGGCATCCAACAAATGGATATTTTTTTAAAGAAAGTACTCAAATACAACAATAACGCCCCAAACTTGGAGACATACTCTTTCCTCCATGTTTTCACTTGGTCCTTTGGGAGATGGATTGAAAGTGTTGTTATAAAACTTTCATTTCTCCTCTCATATCTGTTTCTCTATTTCTAGAATCCCATTAAAGGGAGTAACATAGCAAGGAGATAAATTCTTCTCTTCTTTAGCTGCCTTGGCTTCTAACTAGACTAGTTCAATCAAGTCACTCATGAATTGTGTCTCTCACCAGACCCCGCTAATGTGACTCCTGGAAAACTTTGCTCCTAACTCCATTTGTGTGTGTGCGTGCATGCATGCGTGCGTGCGTATGTGTGGCAGGCTGACCATTCCCCACTTGAATTGGTCTTAGATAGGTGCATCCTCTAAGGTTCAAGCCCTCCTTGACCATTGTCCTTATTACAAGTGCTTCCCATAATGTAGAACCAGACAGGCTCCCTAGTTCCTTCCGAATCATCAGGTTAAGACTGCATGGCATGCAGGGAAGTTTTAGCAATTTTATTTTTGATCTTGATCTGTGGTTTCATTGATATAATTAGTCCTAGCATTAAAAATCCCTCCTTACTTTTTACTATGGTATCATCTATAATTTATAGTATAAGAGAAGGAGGAAAGGCATTCTAAACGGGCAAAAGTTGATACAAAGATGGAGGTTAGAGATGTAATGTTGTGTATGGTTTCTAAAGTTTATAACAACTAGTTAGAAATCAGGTGGAACACTAGGTAGAGCACGGGGCTTAGAATCAGGAAGGTCTGGGTTCATAGGTGGCCTCAAACACTTATTAGCAGTGTGACCCTGGACAAGTCATTATTAACATCCATTTGCCTCAGTTCTGCATCTGTAAAATGGGGACATACTGGAGTAGGAAATGGCAAATCACTCAAGTATCTTTACCAAGAAAACCCTAAGGACCAAAGTCTACAGGATCATGTAGATATGGATGTGATTGAATGATTAAATGACAACAATATTATGCTTACTATCTGTTGGACAATGTGCTAAGTGTTTTGTAATTATTATCTCATTTGATCTTTACAATAGCCCTGGAAAGTAGGTGCTTTTATCTACATTTCAGATATCTCTCATTTTCCATGCACTCATTTGGGGTTTTCTTGGGAGAGGTACTGTACTGATTTGCTATTTCCCTCTCTGGTTCATTTTACAGATGAGCAAACTGAGGCAAACAGGGTTAAGTGACTTACCCAGGGTCACATAGCTAGTAAGTGTCTGAGACCAGAGTTGAACTCAGGAAAATGAGTCTTCACTACCCTACCACTACACTACACTGCCACATAGCCACTACCCTAATTCAGGACTTTTTCACTGCTTCCCTTCACTATTGCAATAGTCTCCTGATTGGACTTAGTCCTTTCATGTTCTCCTCCCTCTAATCTTTCTTCAATATACTCTTGCTCAATTACAAATCTAACCTAGCTGTTTGCTTGTTCAAGAATTACCAGTGACTACCTATTGTCTTCAGGCTAACACATAAATGTCTCAACACAGTTTTTAGGGTCCCCCATAACTGGTTTCCAGTCTGCCCTTTCAGACTAATCATATACCCACCCCTCCCCATGACGACCTCATACACTAAATTGTCTTCTGCACTTAGCTCCATATCCCATCCCTTTGTCTTTGCATTGATTGGTCCTCTTGCCTAGAATATTGTCCTTCCTCTACTAGACTCACTTGCTTTTTCCATCGCTCAGATCACGTTCTGTCTGCTATGGGAAACCCGTATCGATGCCCTTCATTACTGGGGCACCCTGGGAGTCCTTCTGAAATTAGCCCAGGCACGAGAGCTGGTTTCATGTTGTAGATAGGCTGTAGTTCTTTCTACGTGTTGTACTGCATGGCGTAGTTCCTTCTGAACTTCTGTGGAAGGTCACTAGCCTTCTCCTGAGCCAGGCTCAAGGACAGTGCACATCCTGTACTCCTAACGCTTGCTTGCCTTACACATAGAATCTGATTGATTTCTGCTTTCACAAAGTCCCTTGCATTGTTTCCTTTTCTCTGTTCATACACACATGACCCTAGTTCATGATATCATCACCTCCCATCTTTACTGCAGCAAGAGGCTTTTAACTGATCTCCCTGCATTAGTCTCTCCTTCCTCTAATCCATCCTTTACTTGGTTGACAAAATGATTTTGTTAATGTGAAAGCCTATCCAAACCACTCTCACCCCTTTACCCTTTGTGAAGGAGTTCCAGTGGATCCCTATCATCTCCAGGCTCAACTATAAAGTAGACTCTTTGCTCTTTGAAGGTCCTTATGACCTGCAGATATCCTCCATCTTGCTCCTCCCCATACATGACAATCTAGTTCCCTGGCCATCTCCTATGTCAGTACATAGTGCCGCCCGTCTCCCAGGCCTTTAATATCCCACCCATTTACTTCCATCTCCTGGATTCAGGGCTTCTTTCAAGACTCAACTCACATCCCACCTTCTGCAGGAGGCCTAGCCTGCTCTCTCAAGGGGCAGAGTCTTCTCTTTTCTCATGATTTTCCATCCATTCTGTATGTGTCTCAAATATACTTAATTATTTACGTATTGTCTTCTTCATTAGAATGCACATTCCTTATGAGCAGGGACTGTGGGTATTTATTTTCCTTTCTCTATATCTCCAGTATTTACTTTGGTGTCTGGCACACGGTAGGTGCTTAATCAATGCTTGCTGGATAATTGACTGATTTGAGAATAGGCCTATCTTACTTTTTGTGCCTGTATCCACAGTATCTACAATGGAATGTGACACAGAGTAGGAATTTAATAATTCCTCCCTCCCTCCCTCCTTCTTTTCCTTTCCTTCCTTCCTTTCCTTCCTTCCTTTCTTCCTTCCTTCCTTCCTTCCTTCCTTCCTTCCTTCCTTCCTTCCTTCCTTCCTTCCTTCCTTCCTTCCTTCCTTCCTTCCTTCCTTTCTTCTCTCTTCTTCCTCTTTCTTTCTTCTCTTTTCTTCCTCTTTCTTCTTCTTAGCCTGCTCTTTCTCCTTCTCCTCTTATCTCTTCCTTCTTCATAGCACAAGCCTTACTAAGTACCCGATTACTCATTCAGTCATTTCACTCATGTAGATTAACAATTTACAATCTTTGAGACTTACCTGGGGGACAATGAGATATAGATTAAGTTACCCCAACTCAAAGTCAAAGATGTCATAGGTCTAACTTAACCCAGATTTTCTCTGCAGGCTGGCCTTTCAACAACAACGACTGAAATGCATATAGTGTTTTGAGGTTTGCAAAGCATTATTCCATTTGATCCTCACAACAAGCCTGGGAGGTAGATATTTTTATCCTTATTTTACATTTAAGTAAACTGAGGCAGGCAGTGATACTGTGTCTTTTCTGGGGCTTCACGGTTAGTAAGTGTCTGAGTTTTAATTTGAACCCAAGATGTCCTGATTCCAGTTCTCTAATCCTTTTGCCACTTGCTATTTAGGCCATAGGTCCTCAATTTGATCAGTGCTCAAATTCTCCTAAACTTCTTTTATTGACCTATCACAGAACTATTATCCATGAATTTATCTAAACTCTTCTTGAACCTGTTTATGTTTCCTGTCTGCAGAGCCTTTTTTCCTGTGACCTGTGGGGGTTAGAGTTCACAAGCAGACAAGGGGGGAGTTTGAATTTCCCTCTATGTAACTCTATATGAGGCCATGAAAGCCCAGTGAGCTGCCCAGCTCCTGAAGGTGTCCCCAGGCTTCAAGTGGGAAAGGAAAGGAGAAAAGGTCTCCTTATCACTTTCGACACACCAGGATGATTCACACCAAGATTTATAAAGCCAGCCAGCCCAGGTTTAATGGGGCCATGACCAAATGCCTGTCATCCTAACCTGCCTTCTTTCCTCTCTCAACCCTCCTTGTTCTATGACTTCCTATTCTTCCCCGGCAGGACACTAAATCTTTCGTTTTCCATTTTCTTCCAGTCTGGAAGGATATGAATTTCGTAAATCTTTAGCTGAGTGGCCATCAAAATGCATGAAATATGACAGGAAAAAAGGCAGAGAGGACCAGGACTGACTCAGAGCCCAGCAGCCCAGGAGCACTATGGACAACCCATTAGTAGCTGGTTGAACTTGACCCCGGGGAATGAGTCCGGAACTGGAAGTCCATCTGGAGGTACAAAAGTTTACCAACCTTAGGCATCATTCAGGGAGGGAAAGAATACAATTAATGTCAAATTTATTATTATTATTATTAGTCACAGCTGACATGAACCCCTGGCTTAGGATCAGCACAACAAAGTATGCATTATTCCCTGGAGCCCCCAGATCTTTTCATTCCCCCTCACCTCCCTTTTTTCCAAATAGGCTCTGAGTCCCCAACCATAGAGGAGCAAAAGGTGAGTAAACTTTGAATTGAGATTGCAGCAGGAAGAATTTGGATCAAATGGGAGAATTTCCTGAAAGAAAAGCTTATTAAACCCTAGATTGACTTATTAAGCGAGGTGGTGGAATTGACTTCCTGACTTAAAGAACAAGATAGACAGTTATTGGCCTGGAATGGTTTAGCTCAGCCATTTTTTCCCCTGGGGATTTCCTTCCAGACCCCAAGGAGAAGTGTGAAATGGTTGCTACAGATGTCTATGCATTTGCATGTGGCTTATGTAATAAGTATGGGTTGACATTTATAGAGCACTTCAAAGTCTGCAAAACCTTTTACATATATTATTTCACGTGAGTCTCCAAACCTCCTGATGGGGTAAGTGTCATTATTGTCTCCATTTTACAGATGAGGAAACTGAGACTCCAAGAAGTTAAATGATGTATAGTCCCACAGTTAGTAAGTGTCAGAGGGAGGATCTGAAACCACATTTTCTTGACTCTAAAGTCTAACGTTCTTATTTGATGGATTTCACTGTGTCTTCCTATCACATAGGAGAAGTTTAATAAATGCTTGATTCCTCCCTCCCTCCTTCCCTCCCTCCCTCCTTCTCTCCTTCCCTTCTTTCCTTCCTTCCTTCCTTCCTTCCTTCCTTCCTTCCTTCCTTCCTTCCTTCCTTCCTTCCTTCCTTCCTTCCTTCCTTCTATCTCTCCCTCCCTCTTTCCCTCCTTATCCAAGGAAGGGAAGGAAGAAGGAAAGTATCCAGAACATTGGATTGAACCCCTGTACAAACAAATGGGAAACCAAGGAAGAAAGTGAGCAGATGTGGATAGATTATGATCCTGATCACTGGAGGAAGTCAGATACATCCATTTGAATATATACATGTCAAGAACTTTTGAAACCCCTTGCCCTTCATTCTTGGCTCAGATGAGTCACACAGAGGGATAGAGCTGGAGGAATATGTAAGGTGAGGTTAAAAATAAGGAAGGGACAGTGACGATCACAAAAACTATGCAGAAAAACACTGAAGGCCTTGGAATGAATCATTTGTATGGAAAGAAGTGTTAATTAGTTAATTAAATGTGGATTGCACAATGTTTTTCAATCTGCTCCAATAACCATTATTTCATTTGATCCTGGAGTCTTAAGTAGTCTAAAGGAAGAGTGTGCAGCATTGTGGAGTGGGAACCATATTGGATCTTGAGTCAGAGAGGTCTGGGATTCAAATCTCAGCTCTGCCACTCACTTTTGGTTTTAGACAAGTTGTTTCACCTACCTGTGTTTCACCTCATTGATTTGCTGAGAATGGACTAGGGGGTCTGCGGATCTTGAAATCCTGTGATTTGCATTTCATAGAAGATGAAACAGAACCATGGGGAGATGAGACAGCTAGTTTGGGTTGATGAAATCAGTGTCATAATTGGAGTCAAGAGGAGCTGGGTTCAACTCCCATATTGAACACTTACTAGTGATGTTATCCTGGGAAACTGATTTCTTCTTGTTGGGTTTTAGTTCTTCATCTGTTAAACTGGGATAAAAAAGGCCCCTATTTCATATAGATGCTAGGAGGAACTAAGGTAGTCTTTGTAAGTTGTCTTTCAAACCTTTAAGCAAAACATAAAGGTTAGCTATTACAATTATCATCATTATCAATATGATTAATAAGATTTTATAATTATCATTATCATAAGTAATATGTCATAACATTATTATAGAATATACAATAACATGCTATTATAATCATATCATATATATTATACAATAATATGAATATCTCTAATAAAACATTATATAATATACAGCATAATATATACTATTATATTACACATATCAACATGATCATGATTATTACTAATTTTGGTATTATTAACATAATGATATTGTTATTCTTCCTGAAAGACTTTATTATATAATATAATACTCCTGTTGTAGCAAAGCTAAGCTGGATTCAGGGATAACTGGGTTCAAGTCCCATCCCTGATACATACTGGCCAAATCATTGAATTCTCAGTGCTTTCAGGCAAGTGTCCAAGACCATAAGTTACAGAACAAGCACCTACTGCCATTGGCAGAGGGAGTTCTTCAGGAGCTATTGTGATCACAGGAATGATTTAAAAACAACAAATCACTTCAATATAGAACCTTTTTTGATTTCTCCTGATACTCATGCCCCTAGTGCTCCTCCTTATCCTCTCCCATTTGCTTGTATTTCCTTTCAATTTTATGTGTATGTGTTTCTCTGTTAGAATGTAAGCTCTTTGAGGGCAAGGGTTGTCTCTGTATCCTTAGTGCCTATCACAGGGATAGACACATAAGAATTATTATTGATTAATGTTTATTTTTTGAGCACTCTATTATTATTATTATTTTGCTGGGGATTACATAGTTCGTATGTAGCAGGACAAATATTCAAACACAGTGTAGCTGCAAACCAATTGTGCTTTCCGGAACTTTTACTACCTAATGAGATGAGTATCTTTCACCATTCTATTTTTGGTTAGTTTTATAATTTTATTGATATCTTTTGGTGTTTATGTCACTTTCATTTCCCAATATATTCCACCCTCTTCTTTCCCCCAAAGAGGAATCTTTGTAACAAATAAACTCCATTAGACTGGGAGCTTCTTGAAAGGAAAGAAGGCTTTTGCACATCTACTTTAGTACTTCACCATGCTATTTAAAAATCAATAAGTATTTACTGAGGATAAAACACATTTCTTTTTCATAAGGAATTGAGACAATGAGTAGAAGCTCAGAACTAAATAAGAGTCACCAGGAAGGTTGTTGGGAAATTGCAACTTTTTAATAACGATGTTCTTCCAGTGGTGTTATATGGCTGTGAATCATGGGACGCGATTGACCTCTGATTGGTCAGCATTTGCCATTTCTGCAGGTCTCTACTCTGCTATTCCCTGCTTATCTTGACATGTATCATATACCCTGTTTTCTACTTCTCGCCCTGGGTATAATAATCAGATCAATACCACCATTCCTAGAAAGAAATGCCAATCTGTTCTCTAAAGACTCTATATACCAGCCCTGCTCCTTCATTGGCCAAAATACCTGTCCTTAATCACCATTTCCTTATGTACTATGCCCCCTATCACAATTTAAGTTCTTTGAGGACAGGGATTATCTTCATTTTTCTTATCATATGTCTACCACTTAGTACGGTGTTTGGCACATAGTAAATACATTCTCCATTAGGAATGGAAATTAAGGATCAGCCAAAAGGAAAAGGAGAGGTAACTGATCAAAATGAGCAAGCTCGGGAATATTACAATTGAGGAGATATATGGGAGAGAGAGTGTAAAGGACATTATCAGAGAGGAAGAAGATGGAGGGTGGGACGATGCGTCAATGCCATGGCAGGAATAAGGGTTAACCAATGTAGAATCCAGATGCTCCATTGGGATGTCTCTCCCTAATGACTCTCCCTAAAGAGCTAGAATTCCCTTCTCCATAGATAGATTTATTGCAGGATATAGACAATAATAGTCCAGAGTAAAAAGGCTTGGTTAGTAATCTGCCTCAGTGAAAGGAGTACCAATATCCATCAAAATCTCAAAGTGCAGGGCTTAGAATTTACCTATGGAGTCAAAACAAAATTCCATTTCATATGGGGTTTAAACTACTTTGAGAACAGGGGGAATTTTATTTTTGTCTTTGTATTCTCAGAGCCTAAAACAGGAATTGGCTCGTAGTAGGTGTTTAATGTATATTTGCTGACTGATCAATTGATTTCATGAACCGAGACTTATATATATATATATATATATATGATTTATAACCATGCAATTTTCAGTTTTGATTTTTCTTTTCCTGCTTTAGTCATTTCCCCTAGTTCTGATTACTTTGTAACAGCTCAAATAAGTCTTCCAGTGCTTCTCTGTGATCTTCGTATCCTTTGCTTTTAAGAACACATAAGTACTATTCCTTTCTATTGATGTACTAAAATTTGTCTTGCCATTTTCTAATCATGGACATTTACTTTAGTACTTCACCATGCTATTTAAAAATCAATAAGTATTTGCTGAGGATAAGATGCATTTCTTTTTCATAAGGAGTTGAGGCAATGAGTAGAAGCTCAGAACTAAACAAGAGTCACCAGGAATGTTGTCAAGTAAAAAACAGAAGGCTGGCCTTCCTGTTTTTCCCCCCTAATATTCTAAAAACAGAGAAGATACAAGTTCCCTGGCTCTTTTGTGAGCTGGATGTTCAGCCAACTAATGGAAACCTGCCCCTTGAAATGTTTACCGAAGTCTGGTTTTGTGATATTTCGATTGCCAAGATCCCAGATTGGTTCTGTGATGGTGGAAAGCTTGGACTTATAGCACACATTGTGCATCTAGTTTAGGGGGAGGGGAAGGGAAGAAAGGAAACAAGGCTGACATCTTGGGTGGCGGTTCCAGGCTGATTCAAGATAGGAAACAGGTGCCCCCAAGGGGCATCCGCTGGACGTTATGAAGAACATGGTGAGCTAGCTGCAAAGCTACTCTACTTTGGTTTGTGGGTGTATGGTGTCTGCAGCATATTCAACCCACAGCCCAGTTCCATCTGGTTTGTGTATCTCCAACAAGCTATTAAAGTGTCAGGATTTAACGTTTCTGAATTCTAGGAAGTCTCACGAGGTTTTATTGAGCAGTTAAGATGGGTGTAAACCTCACTAGCTGGATGAACTTCTCATCTGATCTAAGCTGGTAGGATGATTCCACCTCCTAGGAAGAGCTGTGGAAGGGACTAGAGATGGGATCTTCATGTTGTAGAGAAGATCAAAGAAAGATGCTTATTCTCTCTCATACTCAGCTCACATGAGCTAAATATTAGGCTGCATTTACATCAGTGGTTGCCAAATAGTCTCATGAATGGCCTTCTGCAGGCTGTGGGTTTCGTGGGTATTAGAAGGTTCATAACTTGAGAATAATGAGGCAATGATTCAACTGTGATGATGGGCTCCTTGGGGCTCATTTCATCCCATGGTCTATGGGTTCTTTTGTGGGCTAAATCCTTTTGCCACCCTTTCTACTTAACTAAGATGATCCACCAGCTGACTGATCAAGTTATTAAGGAACCTGAAAGAGAATGAATTATTTCTCCTAGGTTGCATAGTAAGTGAGTGGCCAACATTTCAAACCCAAGAGCAAGAAGGAAATTTTGTCACTCAATATGGCCATTCAATTCAATTCCAATTGATTTGATTCAATTCAATTTATCAAGCATTTACTGAGTTCCTAGTAGGCTCCAGATATTTGTAATATATATATATATTTGTAATATATATGATACATAATATATATATAACATATATATACATACACACACACACACACACACACACACACACACATATATATATATATATAATGAAAATTGAAAAAGACCCTGCCTTGTACACAAGGAATATATGTTCTGCTAAGAAGGGACATTATTTATACACATACACACATATATACATATACATATATACATATACATATACATATATATATATATATATATTCTGTCTAGCGACTGTCTCTGGCTATGTATTTAATCTATTTTTGTATTTTTATAATTTATTTATTGATCTAATCTATCTATCTATCTGGCAAGAAGCAGTACCTGAGTTGTCTTATAAAAGAATGAAAGAGATGAAAAAGGAAGACATTCTTGGAATATGATGCAGCTTGGGTAGAGTGCCAGGATGGGAAACAAAATGTTGTATATTATAAACATCTGGTAAGCTCATTTAATTGGAATCTTCAGTGAGTAAAAGGATATAATACAGGGCTGGGAAGGTAGGTGAGAGGCAGACTGTGGGGAGCTTTGAATGCCAAGCTGAGGCTTTATTTTATCCTAGAAGTAACAGTGAACCACTGGAGACTTCTGAATAGAGGGTGATGGGTTCAGATTCTTGTTTGGAGAATACGAATTTGCCAGACATTCAGTGGAAGGATTAGAAAAAAGAGTGGGGAAAATTTATTCATGAAGATTCTACAAAATCCTGATTTTTGCCCTCCAAGATATTTGCTCAGCTAGCGTCTGTCAGATGCTTACTATGTGCCAGGCACTGTGCTAAGATGGCTAATCAAGTAGTTATAAACAGATGAAGTTCTTACTATGTCACAACTGTGTGTAGAACACTGTGAGAGAGAGAAAAAAAAATTGAGAGCACCAATACACGCAGAAAAAGTTAAAAAAAAAAGTGGGCTTCAGAATTTCCATCTGAAGTGTCTGACCTGAAGGAAGTCTATGAGAGTGGAAAGCTGTGGGCTGGGAAATCAGGGCTTCATGGGGAAGATGGGCCTGGAGATGGACTTTGAAGCAATGGAAGAGTTTATGGAAGTGGAGGAATGGTTGAAAGTATACCAGGCAGGGTGGTGCCATGGTTAATTGGCTTCTAGAACAGGACTTTTAACATGGGTCTTATTTCCAAGACCCTTTGACAATCTGGTGAAGTTTCAGTATTGCTTCTTGTAATCATATTTTTAAATATTTGAAAGCAATGTTAAATTTTATTTAGAGGTAAAATTAAAATAAAGATGTATTTTTCCCCATCCTAATTTATAGAATCTCTGAATCTATCCATGGACTAGTGTCTATGGACTCAAAGTTAGGAACACTTGTTTTCAAGGGAATAATAATAACTGATATTCATATAATGCCAGGGGGTACAGTAGGCAGAACCCTGGTCCTATATTCAGGAGGACCTGAATTCAAATCTTTATTCATATACTTAATAGTTATGTGACTCTGGACAAGTCACTTAACTGTTTGCCTCAGTTTCATCATCTGTAAATGAGTTGGAGAAGTAAATGGCAAACCACTCCAGTATCTTTGCCAAGAAAATAGCCAGTGGGGTCATGGAGGATTGGACATGACTGAATAATTCAACAGCAAAATAGTGCTGACTATATGCTGGGCACTGTGCTAAGAACTTTTATAATTATCATCTCATTTGATCCTCACAATAGTTATAAAAAATAAGAGTTATTTTTTATTTTCATTTTTTATTAAGTGACTTGACCAGAGTTACACAACTAGTGAGTATCTGAGCCATGATTTGAACAACCTTTTTGGCTCAATTTGAACAATAAATCTGGCTATATCAAGCTAGATATAGTGGAAAAAAAAAAGAAAAATGAAGAGAGAGTGGAGAAGGAGGAAGAGAGAAAGAAGGAAGAAAAAAGAGAATGTAAGAAGCAGAGGGAAGAGGAAGATAAATAGGACAAGATAAGAAAGGGGGGGAAAGTAGTACCATATATGAAAGAACTTAGGACAGAAAACAAAAAAGGATAAATACATGACAAAACAATTATAAAGGACTTGCTGTATGCTAGACAGGATCCTAAGCACTAGAGATACAAATAAAGATGAGCTAGAGAATTCCTTCTCTTGAGTATCTTCCAATCTAATAGGGAGAACAACACATAAAGCTCATTTTTTTTCAATCTTTTTTTCAGTCATGTCCAACTCTTCCTGAACCCACTTGGGATTTTCTTGACAAAGATAATGGAGTGATTTGCCATTTCCTTTTCCAGCTCATTTGATAGATGAGGAAACCGAGACAAACAGGGTGAAATTACTTCTTTGTGACCTTCTTTGGGGTTTTCTTGGCAGAGATACTGGAGTGGTTTGCCATTTCCTTCTCCAGCTCCTTTGACAGATGAGGAAACTAAGGCAACAGGGTTAAATGACTTGTCCAGGGTCACATAGACAAGAAGTATTATTTGAACATAGATTTGAATTCTGCTCTCATGCTAGAACTCTATTCACTGCACCATAGAGGAGACTAAAGTATATGTGTGTGTGTGTGTGTGTGTGTGTGTGTGATAGACGCGTGTGCGTGCAAGATAAGACAAGAGCTCAGAGTCTTCTCAGAGTCCAGATTCTGGGGAGGAGCAGTTTTATAGGGAAAAGGGATGCAAACAATGATGACTGACTAGAAAATAGCCAGCTTGTCTTGGAAATGGCCATCTATTCCTACATGTTCATTTTACAAATAGGAATTTGAGCAGAGGAGAAGAAAGATGAACAGGAAGGAAGGTGGGGGAAGGAGAAATAAGGGCTTTCCCAGGGAAAGGAAACTGGCTACCAAGTAGCTCAGTGAGATGATAGCCTCCAAAGCAGTCTGGGAAAATCCTTTGTGCTTGAGTAACTTCCAACCAAGCTCAACTCAGCTTTTCTCAGTGTCCACATCTGTCAAATGGGAGTAATGGTACCTGTTTCAGAGAGGGAGTCTGGCCATTAGTCAATGTAAAATGCTTTCCGGATGGAAAGTGCTGAGTGGAGTTGCTTGTTTTCCTTTCTGCTGCAATTAGGTCTTATTTAGCAGTGAGGCTGGCTTCACATTGCTGGTCTGGAGGGGATACAGTTTGGAAGAGATGGAAGAGGGAGGAAGGGAGCTAAAGGACACCATGAAATAATGTGGTTTTTATTTTTAATGACATTTTCTAAACCGCTACTTCTTCATGTCATCAAAAATACCATAATATTCAATTTAAACAGCAAAGGGAACAAACAGCTGAGAGAGAGAGAGAGAGAGAGAGAGAGAGAGAGAGAGAGAGAGAGAGGGCATTAGGAAGGTTCAGTATCCAATTTCAGGGGTTAGTTTGGCATTGATGGGAGGTGATAAAGTAGCATGTACAAATGATAAGCTCAAAGAGCTAGAGCCCAAAGGTCATCTAGTCTCTGTCCTCATTTTTCAGATGAGGAAACTGAGGCTGAAGCAGCTGGTGAAAGACCTAGGACTAGACAATGGGTCTCCTAACTCTCTCAGGATTTTAGTTTTAGATCTGTAAGGAATCTTAGAGAATTCCTAATGAGGAAATTCAAGTGAGTTCCAAATAAGGGAAGTGAGTTGTTCAAGATCACACAGCTAATGAGCAGCATAACTGAAATCTGAACCCAATTTTTTATTCAGAAACACACTAGCTCCTTTATAAGTATCCTGGTCCTTGGACCAGACTCCTAAGGGGGTTCCAAACTTCTGACTGTGCCCTCACAATTGGTATTCTTTATTAGTTCATTCAATTCAATTCCTCCAATGTCTAGCAAGAGCTTACTGGGCATAAGGCACTGTATTATGTTGTAGAGATAGAGGCAAAAAAGATACTTATATTCTATGAAGGAATATACTAGTAAATCAAAATTATAGATAATTTCAAGAAAGAGTAAAAAGTCCCAACTGAAGGTGGGGGTGGGATCCACTAAAGACCATCTATAGAAGGTGACATCTGTGTTAATAGGATGAGAATCCTTTCTCTTGTCCTCCTTACTCTTCTATTCCCTAATTTTCTTCACTGTCCATCTCAAGCACCGGCCTTTGCAGGAAGTTTTTCGGAATCCCTCCTCATCCCCCATTTCTATCCTTGATGTCTCTTCCTAAAATTATTTTGCAGCTATAGATTTTATATTGGCATTTCTATGCACATTTCATTCCTCCACAATAAAACGTAAGCTTCTAGAGGGCAGGAATCATTTTATTTTTATTTTTTTAAACCACTGTGCATAACACACGAGAGTCACTTAATATATACTTACTGAATCGGATAAATTTTTATCTTCTCAGAGCACCTAGTACAATGTTCTGCAAGACTATAGGTGCAAACAATAAGTGCTTAATAAATGTTTGTTGACTCAAAATTTTGACTTGGGATTTTCAGTGAAAGTCGAGTGAGGATGCTGATTTCTCAGAAAGGGTCTGTTCCTTCATCTGGACTGGTCATGCTAACTGTCCTAGCTTTGACTTTTCTTTGTTCTCCTGGTTTCTGGATAACATTTCTCATAATTCAGATAGTGATTCCTGAGGTTCTGGTTTCTCGGGTCAAGCTTTAAAGCTTTTCTGAAGGGGATGCAAAAGCTTATCTAAGGACTCTGCCCTCAATCCAGGGGTATACCCTGGGGATACACATTCCCATCCCTTTTTTCACTGACCTTGGAAATCATCTGAGGCCAGCTCCTCTACCAAGCCTTTTTCAGTGAATTAGGAGGATATACAAGATGAGGCAAGTAAACTAAAAAAAAAAAAGTTAGGGAAGATAACATTTTGTTTGGTGGTGGTGGTGAGTTGTGTATAACTCTTCTTGATCCCATTTGGAAATTTCTTGGCAAAGATACTGGAATGATTTAGCATTTCCTTCTTCCATTCATTTCACAGATAAGAAAACTGAGGCAAACAAAATTAAGTGACTTGCCCAGGGTCACACAGTCAGGAAGTGTCTGAGGTCAAATTTGGACTCAGGTCTTCCTGACTCCAGGCCCAGTGACCTATTCTCTGAACTACCAAGCCAGGACTGTAAACTGCCAGTCTAGAAATAAAAAAAAAAAAAAAAAACTTTTCAACTTGTCTCTGTCTAGGAGAGAGAGAGAGAGAGAGAGAGAGAGAGAGAGAGAGAGAGAGAGAGAGAGAAAGAGAGAGAGAGAGAGAGAGAGAGAGAGAAAGAGAAAGAGAGAGAGAACAAGAGAGAGAGAGAAAGACAAAGAGAGAGAGAGAGATAAATAGATAAAAATAGATTTTGAATGAATATGTGAATGAATGAATTGAATGGAATTAAATGGATAAACTTCTTCTCTGGGCCTCTATTTCTTCTGAATGCGTTGGACTGGTTGATCTCAAAAGTCCCGCTAGCTCTGCCATCTTATGTTCTAAGGCTTATCCCAACTCCAACATGGCATCCTCTAAGACCTTTCTCAGCTCTGTTTACACTTACAGTGTAAGTGTATCCTCATTCCTTATCAGATGACCTCTTTCAGTTCTGACTTTCAGTGTTCTAAGATCCCTCTCAGCTCTAAGATTTCATATTCCAAGGTCACTTTCAATTCTAACATTTGTCATTCTAGAATCCTTTCCAAGCAGGCTATGCTGTAATTCTCTGGAACCTTTCTCCCCATTCTACTATGTGTTAAGATGTGAAAACCTTACACACACCAAAAAACATGGACTACATACCTATTTTAGGAGAGTAGAAAAGGAAATATTCATTTACTTGGCAATTATCCATCTATTTATCCATCCATCTATGTATCTGTCTATTAATCTATCTACCATCTATCCATCCATATCTATCTGTCTGTCTATTTATCTATCCATAAATCCATCTGTCTGTCCTGTCTATCTAATATCTATCCATCCATTTATTATTACCATCCATCTATTCATCCATCCATCTTTATATCTACTTTCTATCTATTTGTCTATCTTATCTCTATCTACTATTTATCCATCCATTTGTCTATTTATCTACTATCCATCCATCCATCTTTCTATCTACTATCTAGCTATCCATGTATCTATCCAGCCAGCCATCATCTATATCTATCTCTCTATCTATTGACTATCCATTTATCTATTGATCTATCTATCCCTTCAAAGTTCCTACTTTTATCAAAGACCAAAAATAGATCTTTGGGATACAAGAAGAAGAATTCTCTCTTTTGGTCCAGGAATCTAGTATCCTCTGGGTTAGTTTTATCTGTGGTATGGATAATTTGAAAATAAATGATCCCTGGTTAATTCCTCCATAAGAATTAATTGAGGTACATCACAATATAAAGGTTATTGACTCCCCTTTCCCTCCTCAGTCCTATATTTTAAACTAATAAAGTTGGTATCAATGTCTATTTTCCTCTTGTTTTCCTCCAAGCATTCACACTCTGGGCTTAAAACTTTTCATCTTCATCAGTTCATGCCGAGAACGGCCTGCCTACTTCTTTCTAGGAAGTTCTAGGAAGGAACTCTCTCCTCAGAAACATTCTCCCTTCTTTGTGTCTCCTTCCTGGCCAACCTTGGGTTGCCAGCCATTGCCAGCTCTCTGCCTGTAAGTGAGTCTCCTATCCTCTGTACTTCTACTGATGCTGTCTGTTGAGAATGACTTAATGGTATCTCCTCCCTTTCCCCTGCTGAGGTCCTCATCCTCTTCAGGCTTTCCTAGGAGGGGACTTGTCCCCGGTGCCCCCCAGCAGGTTATTCAATCCATCAAGCTTGTCGGTCTCTTGTTGCTCTGAATGTTGTAGAAGTTTGCTTCCTGCTGGGTGAGATCACTTCCCAACAAAGATGAATAGCTTTTCCCCACACTGACAGATCCCCAACTGGGAGTGATCATGGGTCCAACTGAGGAAAGGAAATGGCAGTTAGTATTAAATGGCTCTTGGGCCAGTGGGGGATAGGGAAGGAGGGGGAACATCTCATGGTTTACAAAATGCTTCAGCAGTGGGGATTCTCTCCTAGACTTTGGTGGAGTAAAAGCTCATGGAAACTTCCTCAGTCTTCACTGAAATCTGATGTGACCTACCTGGAACACACACCTGTTTGAGCTTAATTTAGGTGATTGGCCTGCTGCCAAGGACAGCACTTGTCAGATTTCCTTAGGTCAAAGTCCTCTGGGTTCCTTCTTAGGTACTTATTCCTAGACTATTGCATAACTGCAGTTTGAACTAGGGAGAAAATCTCTTAGGTCCTTTCCATGTCTAAAACCAATTATTCTTATGGTCCCAGGAACTCCCTCCCTTAGTATTTCTCCATCCTACCTCCAAATCACCTTATACTAGTATTTCATTGATCATTCTATAATTTATGTTTGGTTTATGCTCAAATATTTTCAATGTTCTCCATTATCTCCAGAAGAAAGTCTAAACCCCTAAGGCTCTTATCATTGAAAATAATCAACTGGTTTCAGATTCTGACTTCTATTAGCTAGATGATCAATGTTTCTTCATCTGTAAAATGGGCAGTTATAATGTACACACTGTCAAAGTTCACATTGTCAAAAAGCTTCTAATTTACCTTGAAGTGGTAAAGTGTGAATTATTATTAGCCTAGCATTTGGGAGATCCTCTGCTGTCTGATGCCAATGGTATCTATCCTCTACCATTCGCTTATACAGATTCTCTACCCCAGCCAGACTGGTTTACCGATTATCTCCTGAGAGCACCAGATACATTCTTTCCTCTGACTTTTGGCTTTGACTGTCTGGAATATTCTTCCTTACTTATTTAAATGTTATCTTTTTTTTTTCTCTTTAAGGAAATTTTTGCCAACTATTCCAACTGATCTCTTAGGAACTCCCACACACATCATTTATTTATTTATCCATGTATCTATCTATTTATCTATTTATTTAGGGTATAGAAATCTATCTTTTTTTATTATAACTTTTTATGGACAGAATATATGCATGGGTAATTTTTCAACATTGACCCTTGCAAATACTTCTGCTCCAGCTTTTCCCTTTCTTCCCTCCATCTCCTCCCCTAAATGGCAGGCAGTCTCACACACACACACACCCCTTTTTTTTAAACCCCTAATTATCATTTCATCAACAGATTTTACTATGAAGACTCTACTGTGTTCATGGACCCATGTAAATACTGGGCCGTGGAGAACGTACATGATTCATGGTTTTGGTGAGACATTTCTGTCCTCATGGAGCTTATATTCTAGTATGGAAGATAAGATACAAATCCTTCTTTGGCACAGAACCTCCTTTATTGTTAGGCCAAGTTTTCACGGGTCTAGGATTTGTTTAAATAAAAAGTTCTTCAAGTATAGGAATTGCTTCATTTTTTTTTCATATTTATAATCCTAGCAGAGCATTTGTCCTATAGTAGGCATTTAATAAATGTTTTTGATTGATTGACTGGTATTCTTAACTAGATTGAAAATTCCTCATGGACAGACATTTCTGTATAATCCTGATTCCTGAGTTTCCTCATCTGTAAAATGGGAATACCAATAGTCCTACTTGCCCAGGTTGTTGTGAGGATCAAATAAAATAATATTTACAAAGTGATTTACAAAACTTGAAACATTCTACAAATGCTATCATCATCATTATTATTAAACATTTATTAAATTCCTAAAGTATATGGAGAATTATGAAGAGCATTGGTAGAGATACAAAGCTTAGATAAGATTCATTTTCTGCCCTTCAAGAGCTTGCAATCAAATTAAACAGTAATGACACCAATCTTTCATATTCTGTTTTTTCTTGTTATTCTTGTTTTCCTGTGATTAGTACTAATTCTACAAGTATACCATGAGGTTTGTGAGAACAAAGAGTATGATTTTAAACTTTGTATATATAACAATGCCTTATAAATATTTGTTGATTGAATAAATGAATAGAGGAAGGTCATCTCTGCTCAAGTTACTGCAAAAATTCTGAAGCACCACCTTTGAGCTGTGTCTTTATGTTCTCATTGGTCAGTTGGGTTCCCAATGGCAAGACTACAATTTCAGGATTTTATCTAGCTCTGTTGATTCCTAGTTCTAATGCTGTATCTCAAAGTCTCTCGCCAGTGTGTATCCCATGAAAAATTAGACAGTAGACTGAATTTTCTCTTAGAAAGGACATTTGCTTAAATAGTATAGCTAGAGCAGCATTTACAAACCATTCTCCTGAAACAAAATGCACTGAGAGACAGTCTCCCATACAGACACACACCATCCAAGAGGGGAAGAATGAACACAGTCAAATAGAGAGGTCCACATGTAGGGAGCACATGTTGCTAAAGTAAATCACAATTCCACAAAGGCATTCAATGCCCCTTCTCTCTCTGGAGAATCCTTACAAAGTTCATTAGGAGGAAGGATATAGCAAGGCATTGAATCAGTATCAGTGATGCACTTCACCTTCAGTTAGCCTTTCTTCTCAGGAAATCCAGTTACAACTGTACCACTGGTTCAACTGGATTTGCAGAAGCAAATCTCTGATACATATGTTAATCTGCTACTGGCTGAGCTAGGCAAGGCATTGGGCTTTTAGGATGACTTTTTCCTGAAGAACAGTATCTCTTCTATTTAGATCAATCCATTGTACTCTTTGGGATAAATCTCCAATGAACAGCACTAGTCTCTATCATGTCCATTCTAATGTGTTCTTTTATCTGGTCTGCTGCTGTGTTCAGAAATGGAAGACTCAATCTAGAAATGTCAGAAAGTGTCTCCAGTTCCATTTCCCCAGGTCTTCTGCTCTGGAGTTTGTCACTTCTAATGCAGAAATTGAGAGAGGTGCAGATTCTCTCTCTCTCTCTCTCTCTCTCTCTCTCTCTCTCTCTCTCTCTCTCTCTCTCTCTCTCTCTCTTTCTCTTCCCCTTCCCCCCCCCCCCCCCGGCTCTGTGGCTCTGTTTATCTGTCTGTCTGTCTTTGTTCTCTGTCTCTCTCTTTCTCTTTCTCTCCCTTTCTTATGCTTCTTCCTTTGATGTGCATAAATGAATGGTTGGAAGAAGGGCCACGAAAAGAGTCCATGCTCAGAAGACAAAACCATCATCTCTTCTGGCCATTTTATGCTGCAATTTAGTCACGGAATGACATAAGTCCCCAGTTTATACTGAAATGGATCTCACTTGTATCTATTTTTCTTCTTCTTTCCCCCTGACAACTTCAACTTTATTGAGGTCTCAAAGAGGTATACCTTTACCTTTCTATGATCCAATGAGCTCATTAATAATAATTATAGTAATAACTGACATTTATATGGCATTTTAGGACTTATAAAAGCTCTTTACATCCATTATCCCATTGGATCCTTACAACAACCCTGGAGGGGTAAGTGTTATTATTATCATCTACATTTTATAAATAAGGAAATTGAAAGTCAGACGGCATTAAATGATTTTTCCCATAGTTATGTTTCTTTTCTTTTCTTTTTTTCCCTTTTTTGAAGTGGGGTGGTTAAGTCCATTTGTATATAGGGCTCCCGATAAGGAATCCTCTATTAATGCAGACTCCTAGCTGCTCTACAACTAATGATGCTAGAGATCTGCCTGGAACATTAGGAGGTTGAGGTCTGAAGATCATTAAGATCATAGTCCTGGATCTGGAAGGACTAAATAAAAAAAAAAAAAACAAAACAACTATTTAATCCAATCTCTTCATTGTCATAGTTGAAGAAATGGTAAGTGAGAGCGAGTGAGTTTCCCAAAGCTGTCATGCCATACTGAAGCCCATGAATATACAAACAGTAATTCTCAGAGGGAAGACTAAAATGGAGGTTTTTCTAGATACAAGACTACTCCATTATCTACTCCACCTCATTACCTCCTCTAACATTGTTAAATTTCAGTAAACAATGGTTGAAATAAAAATTATGATATTTCAAAAAAAGGAGAAAAAAGATATTTCTATTAATAAGAAGAACCTAATTATCTATACTCAGGAGAAAATCTATCCTTCTATTAAATTCATCTCCTCTCCCCAATAATAATACTCTACTAGGTATATATAAAGGAGTTCATTTATTCCATTCTTTTTTATTTAATTTTGTTATTTTTCTGATAAAGAAACATTTATTTTCTCACTTTCTCACCTCCTCCGTGAACATTATTTTTTAAAAGAAAGAGAAAACTGTCATAACAAATATGCATAATTAAATTAAACAAGTTCTCACATTGGCCATGTCCAACAGTATAATCCCCAATTTACATTTTTACTCTGCTATCTCTCTGACTGAAGGTGGAAAGCATGTTTTAGCTTGGATCCCCTGGAATCTTGTCTCAGCAATGCGGTGATCATTAATTCACTCCTTTCTCAACAACCACTATTTATGTTCTGGAAAGGGACAACAAAAATGGTGGGACTAGTGACTTCCCTGAGGATGGCTTCCTAAGGCCAGGCCCTGTGGATATGTTGCTTGTCCGAGACACAGACAATTCCCCAAAGACCATTTGCATCTAGGGAAAAAGTTCAATTAGATGTTTTACCGAAAGAAAAGTAAC